>NC_048299.1:89074575-89117498 GCF_013100865.1 Trachemys scripta elegans
ATGTTAACTTCCTGTCATTAAAGAGCCCATGGAACCTTTTATAAGAATAGGAGCCTATGCCCAATGCTGAAAGTATTTCTGTGCCTAACTCCAATTAATTTCAATTCATGTTAGATACCCATAAACCTGGAAGATGTGGGCCCTAGTGTCCTTGTTCGATTCCAATGTGAGTACTTCCATTATTATAAAATGATGATTTGAGATATTTCTTTGAAACCGTTAAAAATCAGCAGGTTTTTCTTTTTTTACCCTGACCGTTCCTATTTTAAACCAAATCAGCTGTATGCTGGTAGCTATTCATTGCAGAATTGCTAAGGGGAAACAGTATGGTTTGATTTCTGATGTATGTTTTAATATGCATATGTGTTTCCCAAGGTGGTTTGCTATAATGTGTGATACTGTGCACTGAGTAATCCACTTTATATTTGCCTGCAGTTCTCAATAGCCAACTACTGTACATGCAACACTGGTTTTGCTTCTATCATTTCTCTTAATTTGCTCTGTCTATCTACATAGATGACCCCTTCCTCTATGATAATAAACATTGCATGCAATTCCTGCTTGAAGACTGAACAAAGTAACAGCTCAGGTTAGCTAAATACAAATCCAAGCTTCTGGTACCCCCTCGTGGTGATAAGAGTAAAACTTTTGGGAATCAGTTTGAATAGGCTAGTACTAAAATAACTATAGCTGACAATTTTCTGTGATGTTACATTGTATCAATCACTTTCTTCAGTTTTTTTTTTTTTTTTTAACACATAGGTGAGGTGATTTTTAGTGCACAGTTCATGCCAGGAAAGCACACACCACTATAGGCCATATGCTGACTGCATTTACAGAGGTGCAAGACCACTGCTGGCTCTGGCATTGCCTGTGTGTAATTGGTGTCCGAATTTGGCATAATTCTGATGAGCTGGTGATTCTACTATACGTCCAACAATGATATTCCTGTAACTGACATTATTCTCTAGGCCAGATTCTGCACATGTTCAAGAAAATGATGTAACGTTGAGCAGAATTTGGCCCACTCTTCCATGGCCCCCAGGGGTCTTCCAACTGCTGGGGATTGCTGGGTCCAGGGTGCTCCTCCCATATGTACTTTCTCCCAGGAGATTCCCCATCAGCCACAGTGGGGAGGAGGTGGTGGTGGCAGCGCAGGCCTGCCATGCTGGTGCTTTGCCACCCAGGCGTAGTTCTTATACAAGGGGAATCCTCAGAGCCAGCTACGCCACCAGAATGGTGCAAAGTGATGGAGTGGGTCCTCTTGTGTGTGGAATTGCTGATCATCTTTTGTAGTCAACGCTCCTGTGAGCTGTGAAGCCAAGTCAAGGCTGTCGTCTTATTCAGGGATCACAGTTCTTCTTTGAAGGAACAGCAAGTCTTTGAGTTTGCCTGAAAATAGTAATGCCAATGTATTTCAGGGGTTGGGGGGAGCAGAGCTGGTACTACAGCTCTAACTACCTCATCAGCCCTCAGAGCCTCACTCCTCTGTGACAGAATTATTAATTTCTGCCAGGGCCATTTGGCTCTCTCCAACCTCTGAAGGTTCCACTTTCCATGTCCTCCAAACCCCTCTGTAGTTCTCTGCATTGCTAGTTCTTGGTGTTTGTGGATGTACTGAAACTGTATGCACTTCTACCTGTTAACCCTTTCATTGGTGCTGTTAGAGCTGGTTGGGAACTTTGTTTCACCTGGATTTCTCATGCTGAGAATCCAGACATACAGTATTATTGCCTTCCAAAATGACTTCAGCTTTGTAGTATTTGCATTCATTTGAACTGCATCCCTTTAATCACAGAAAACCTTCCATATAGTGTGTGTATTTCTCACTCGTTCTTCCCTTTCAGTGATTTAAAATGTTGGCTTCTTGACAAACTGAAGAGAGACTGGCTTATTTTAAATGCCGCTGACAAACTCAGGCACACAACAAGCATCCACGGGAATATGGGTGATTATTCAGGATCTGTACATTTGGGATGACAGAGTCCAAATACCCAGAAAAGCTTTACTGTGTTCATTTGAACCTGGGTTGAGAATTTGTTACAGCCTACAGTTCCTGTCCCTGCTGCTTCATTTTAAATGAAGTTTGACTTTTAGAATTCAGTGTTCCATGTAACTAAAGCAAAACTTTATATTTTGCAAGAACACAGACTAAGGGGTGTTCATTTTGTATAATACACTGCTCCTTGCTTATTTGCATCAAGTTCACTGCAATCACTTTGACTTCCATAAGCAGCTTAACTGGTTGCCTGTGTGACCAGCAGAGTGCATAGCGGAGCTTGCACAGTGAATGGTGCTGGTTATAATCTTGTTAATGCCTGACTGACAAACATAACTTTAGTTGTATTCAGTTCTCATCATCACATGGGTCTGTTGTGTTTTTTTTTGTTGTTGTTGTTTTTGTTTCTATTCCATGCAACACTGTGGCTTTATTTATTAAGCAACAACTTATTGTCATCCTTGATTGATTGGATTATCCAGCAATACTTGCCTTGAGCAGTCAAAATTAATACTGGTGTTTTTAAATACAAATGATTTGGTTCTTGAGCTTTTGATGAACTTAACCAGTGAAAAGCCAAACCCATCTCAAAGTGTATGGTGTAAATAGCTGAGTTATGCGCTGTGGCAGTGTGAGGGTCAAGGAATCCTCTTCTTACTCAAACACTGGGGAAGCAGTGGAGCTATAGGGGAGGAGTGGAATTGCTCCTGTGACTCCCCAATCTCTGGTGTGTTGGTGGGTGGTTTTTGGGCTGTGGTGTTGGAAGTGAGAGAGGTTGAGAGTTTTAAATGCGGGAAAGGGAAGTTAAGAATTTTGCAATGAGTTCTAAACACAGTAAGCCCTCTGGTCATCCTTCACTCTTGCAGTACTGAGTTACATAGTCTAAGTCCAGCTCCTGTGAAATGTACTTTTCCATCTCTTTTGTACAAGCCTCCTCTAGTTCTAGTGGAATGTTGCGATCATGACAGGTCATGTGCTTGGGGTGGCATTTTTCAAGGGACAGCACTCCGGTGGTGGTTGTTTTTTTTTGCTTCAGCGGCAGCACTCCGGCCCCCTTCTTTCTTTTTTTTTCGTGTGTTTTTTGTTTTTTGTTTTTTTGTTTGGGGCGGCAGAGCAAACCCCATGAAGGGCTTTGAATATCAGACCAGAGACTTTAAACAACTCTTGGTGACATCCTGCTGTGACCCAGGAACCTCTTGGTGCCAACTGGCAGAGAGCACAGGGGGTTATAGGAATCCTTTGGGTTTCATGTCTACATAATAGTGTACCAAAGGGTGGCATGTGGGGGTTCTACTAGCAGCCAGTAATGCACTGGTCAGTTTAGTCACTGTGAAATGCATGTATGGGTAATGTTTAAGAAGTCATGTATCTGTACTGAAAATTAAAGCCCTGAAGTTTAAAAGCAGGTCACCAGGAGGTGACAAGCCTTGGCCAGATTCTGTTCAGGCAGGGGATGGGGATACTTCTCTCTTTGTCTGGTCAGGTGTGTATTGTGCATTGTATTTCTCACAATGGAAGTGTAGCTGCATGCAAAGCCAGATGCCAATTTAAAGATTGCAAAGTCAACAAGAGAGGGAGGCCACAGGGAAGAACAATCAACAAGGGGTTTCCTGATTATGACCAAAGATCAAAGAACTTTTGATATATCTGGGATCGCAAAGAGACACAGGAGATCTTTCCACAGAGGAGACAAGAGGTAGTGTGACTCGTCTCACGAACAGAACATCACAGTCATGACTGTCTGTAATACCTTGGAAGAACTTTAGGTGACCTTTTGCTCCATACAATAGGTCCTAGAAAGCATGTTATGGTTTTATTTTTTATGTAATTATTTGTTTCCATCAATTCTACTTGCTTCTCAATCTCTGTTCTTTCTTCTGGTTACAAGAAGAACAAAAAGTTTATATCTTAGAGCTGTGTGTTGAGCAGAGTGGTGATCCTGAGGTGTAACTGACAATGACTGTTCTATTCCTTTGGCAGTAGCAGATCTGTGAATTCTTTGAGTGTCCAGTGGAACAGGGGCTGGACACGCCAAGGGACGGAGTTGGGGTGTGCCTGTCATTAACCTGTTAAGAGAGGGGGAGTGCTGCGGAGGTCTAGAAGGCAGTGCTTGTGCGGCCAGAGGCTGGTGGTGTTGGGGAAATGACCCACGGCAGGCACAGACAAGACTTTCTCACACTCAGAGCAGGGGTAGTTAGGTGCCTCACAACTCTGGATACCCCCGGGAAGCATTACACCTGCCCCTATTTAAGTCTATGGCCATTTTGCCACTGACTTCCGTGCAGCTGGGATTTCACCCTCTGTGGTCAATAGAGAGCCAGTGCAAAAACCACCCTCTTAATTTCCACTTTCTTATGCGGCAACATCCCCTCAGTCCCCACACACACAGTGCTGCAACTGTTGTCTCCCTGCTGAAACCACCCACCATGCTCTAATCTCAATGCTAAAACCCCACCTCTTAGGCCTTGGCTACAATTGCGCTGTACAGCGCTGCAACTTGCTGCGCTCAGGGGTGTGAAAACGCCCTCCCCCCCCCCCGAGCGCAGCGAGTGCAGCCCTGTAATGCACCAGTGTGATCAGAGCCTGCAGCGCTGCAAGCTACTCCCCTCGGAGAGGTGGAGTACATATAGCGCTGCGAGAGCTCTCTCGCAGCACTGGCGGTGCGACTACACTCGCGCTTCACAGCGCTGCCGCAGCTCCACTTGCTCCCTCTTGCTCCCACTCCATGCTCCTTCCCTCCAACGCTGCTGTATGTGTCCATAGAGGTGCTGCACCGTAGGATGTCTGCACGCCTGTGCGCTCCTGAGTGGTGAATGCAAAGCAGTGCCCGCAGGCCTGCGCAGAGAAGCAGATTGTCCTGATTTGGAGGCCACATAAAAAGGTGCAAGATCTGCTGCTATATGGTTCCTTCTCAGCTGCCTGCAGCTCAAGACAGAGCAATTGCGTATCGTCTGATTCTCAGCCTCTCGCCTTTCTTAATTTTCCACTTTATTATTATTATTTTTTTTTTAGTTTCATACAGTTGTATTTAGAGGGGTGGGCTGTGTGCCCCTCCATGTCCACTTACACTCACTGGGTTATGCCGAAGACCGCAGGCTTTAAGCCCTACCAGAGGTCTCTTCCCGGTAGTGATGGGCATTCAAGCTATCTTTGCTGCCTCGGAGACACCCATGTACTATCAAAGTGTAAGATCTATATGGGATTTAAAGGCAGGTCGGAGAAAGGCAGAGGCTAGACTGATGCTCCTTCTAATGGAGTGTTTGCTAGCCCCAGTGGAGTCTGCTTCCCCGAGCCGCAGACACCAGCCTCAACATCCCAGCCTGCCACAGTGACAGCAGCACCTTCAGAGGCTTGGAAACCTCTTTCTCCTGCCAGAGAGCCTAGGAAGAGAGGTAGATGGCCCCATAAATCCCACTCTAAGGAGACCTCCTGTCCCTCAAGCGGTTCAGCTGAGGCTCCATCTGAGCCTGGTACTGAGCCATCGGTACCACACAAGAAGCAGTGTGCAGACAGGTCTTCTAACACTGGGGTTCCCAAACTTTTTTCCCTGTGGCCGATATGTGCAGCTGCAATGGGCAGGGTGGCCCACTATTAATGCCTCTTGAGGAAAATTATTAACTTTAATTATTACATACATGTAAACTCTATGTACCCACAGGAAACCATCTTTCCTCTCCTCTACCGACCCTGGCCCTTCAGTGCTGCAGCTTGAGGGCAGATGCCACCCCTCCTCCCAAAAGGCAGTGCACCCTACTTAAGCCTGGCATCCCTTCTCTTGAAGAGCCAAGGCCAAAAAGCACTGGTTGGAGGATGGGGTGGCTGAAGTCCCTGGGTGCTGCCCATCACTGTTATCATTATATCATTGTTATGGAGGATATTTATGTGCTATAAGGTGGCCTTAGCTTCAGTTGCGGATGGAAGCCATGCCAGTTCCCTGGTCCCCCTTCCTCCAGCCTCCCCCCGTGTGTGATCCAAGGGATCCAAGTGGGGAGGGGGGAGGATTTAAGTGTGCAACTATTGATTTAGTCTAGCAACTGTTGCATTGATGGTTTTTGGGAATCAGATCTCAGACTACAGGCTTAGGAAGCTTAAGTAGGCGTTCTTCTCTTCCTATAGCTGTCACACTGTAGTACAGTTATTCCAATCCTAGTATTACAGCACTGTGGCAGGAAGACTGCATTATAAATCCAAGTGGCTGTATCACATAAAAAAGTCCCTTCGTGACAATGGTATACTTGTGTTGTCCACGTGTGGCACAAAGTCTGGGGAATGGGAACATGGAGGCAGTTTCATCGTCATCAAGTTTCTGCATCCTAGTTCAGAATCCTGATAATGTTTGTTAGAATTTTTTCCCACCTCTGGCTAGTGATGCTTAACAATTTTTCATACAGGAGAAAATCAAGACAGTGAGTGATATTACTGGCAGGGAAATCTCCCAGCTCTGTATCTTAGCTCTCTCCGTTCATTTGATGTGCTGTTCAGGCAGCCATGGACAAAATGTCTTCTCATTGATAAACAGGCCTTCAGTCATAGGCCTGGAAACTTTTTCTCTTCTAATCAAGGGTCTCCAGCAAACTGACATCCTCTAAAGGTTGTCCCTGATAGGCTGACCGTAATAGTGTTGAAACCAATATTGGTAAGAGGCCCAATATATGGTAGCAAGCATATAAAACTACATTCCAAAGATTATTAACCAGAAATGAAGGAGGAACTAGATATCTGACTTGTACTATAAATTTCTGCAGGACATGGTCAGTCACATGCTGCATTGTACCTACAAAAGTTTGCTTTTACTACACACTTTTAAATCTATACGTGCCATACTTAAAAACATCAGCTGTATGTGGTGGTCTTATGTCTAGCTGAAAGAAAACAGGAAGGAGCATCTACTCCTTAATCTTGCCTCTGAGCTGAAGCCAGGAGACAGCTGTAATTTTTATACACTTGTGAAAGTCTGTGGCTCAGAATAGAGTGAGGTTTTCGTGCAGGCTGTCTACAGCTTTCAAACACTGTGCCAACCCAAAAAGCGCAATAATAGATAGCTCTGTCATTAGGAGTTATTGTATTTACTACTAGGGTAGAGACGGGCTGGTCAGACTTCTTTTCACAGTCAAACTTCTTCTTATCAGTGTCTTTGTCAAATTCAACTTTTACAGTTGAGATGTACAGAATCCGTTCTGGAGCTTCACCAGGTCTGTGTCGATACCAGTGTATAACAGCACTCCCGAAGTTCTGAATGCCAGAAGCCTCACAGACTATACGTGCAGTTTTAGTTTCTGCCCTGGTAACGGACAACTGAGTTTGTCTCAGATGTATTTGTGCACATCCATCTAGGAAGAGAACAAGAAAAGAAAACCAGAAATTAACATGAATCTGGAGCATGGTGATTTGTTACTCAGTAATGTACAATGATGTGGAAAAGAGTAAAAAAGAAACTTACAAGACAAAACCAAAGCCAGAATAACGACGTGGAGCAGCAACATTTTATGAGGTTTGCTTGGACCTGCATCTATGAGAAATGTGACTGTTGTGCTGGGGTGGAAGGAGAGGTGCATTTGGGGACTGGAAGTGACTCATTTAGTTAACACGTGATGAGGTTTTGTTGGCTGCATATCTTAATTTAAAGTAAGGTAGAGTTATGGCTGAGACTGACAAGACTTTACTTTTATCAGAGCAAGAAGAAGAAAATTCTTCAGCTAGCTTTAGACCAGTGTAGATTGTATCACAGAAGTCTTCTTTCTTTCTAGCTTATACTACAGTGGTTCCCAGAGGCCTCTGTGTGGATGGTGTCCCCACTGTGTGAGGTACTATACATAGAAATAATATGGAGTGACTGTCCCAAAGATATTCCATCTAAACAGGGATGTCTACACTGCAGCTGGGCATGGTAGTGGGGCTCAACCTCGCACACTTAACATAGCAGTGTTTGGTCTGAGCTCGGTGGCTAGCCTGAGTCTCCACTGGAGTCATAACATCCATGCTGCTATTTTTAGCACACTGTAGCACAATTCTGTCTGCCAAGATCTCGGAGTCTCTGCCAGTAGCAGTGTAGACACTCTCACTGGGTTGGTAAAAAAGAAACACTAACATATACACTATAGATGCAATGTTTAAAGCCAGTTTCTCTGCTGTTATCAACTGGCACAGCTCTATTGATTTTAATGGGGTTTCAATCATTTGCACCAGCAGAGAATTTGGTACTTAATGTTCAAATATACCATTTCCCTCTTCACTCCTCAACCAGAGTCATCATTTGCTGGCAGATTTCTTGTAGGAGTTGCAGCAGGAGTGTGTCTTCAGAGGGATTTGGAGGAGAAAGGGCTAGTGGTTTGGGCATTAGTCTGTCTGTGTGTGTGTGGTGTGTGTGTGTGTCTCTCTCTCTGTGTAGGGGTATTCCACACGTAAGTGATGGAAGAAAGTACCAAGATGTTTGTCGTCAGGCGTGCAGTCTTTTTGCTTATTTGTACAGTGCCCTGTGCAGTATGGACCAGATCTGTGACTGGGGTTCCTACTTAGGACTGTAACTAATACAAAGATGAAGGGACAGGCAGAGCCATGTTGATGACACAGTGAAGACTAATTTTCTTGGGGCGTATTTTCTTTCCCTGTTGAATGTACAAGGTGCTGTCCTGAGTGGTGCTGTTGCCAGTTAGGGTAACCAGATAACAAGTGTGAAAAATCAGGGCAGGTGGGGGGTAATAGACGCCTATATAAGACAAAGCCCCAAATATCGGGACTATCCCTATAAAATTGGACATCTGGCCAGTACAGCACTCAAACCCTTCTGACAATATTAAGCACTTCCCAGATGTGAAGTAGTGGAATATCGCTGAGTTTCCCAGATGTGAAGTAGTGGAATATTGCTTCCTACTTCAGTGTGATACTTTCCCTCTGTTACATGAATTGAGTCTCGTAAAGTGGCTAATATAACTGTGTGCTAATGCCCTCTACTGATATAGAATGGACCTGCTCTTGTATATTTGCAGTCAGTTTTGTCCTAGTTCTGAAAAAGGCCCAATTCAACACTAAGATGTTCTTGTTGGATTAATTTACGAATAACTTCATTTGTTCTTAAACACTTCTTTGTTTCCTTGTGATCAGAGCTAATCCAGTCCATGATGTCTTTTCTATATTGTAGCTCCATTCGTTTTCTTGTGTCTTTCTAGCTTTATTCAATAAGCAATGCTTCCATCTCCACCCATCTTTCAAGCAGGGCCAGCTCCAGCTTTTTTTGCCGCCCCAAGCGGCGAAGGAAAAAAAGAAAAGAAAAATCTGATTGAGCTGCCGCTGAAGAGACGGAGTGAAGGACCCACCGCTGAATTGCCGCCGAAGACTAAAGTGGAGCGCTTCAGCTGCCGTCGAAGTGCCACTATGCCGCCCCAATAACGGATGGATTGCCGCCCCTTTCTATTGGCCGCCCCAGGCACCTGCTTCCTTGGCTGGTGCCTGGAGCCGGCCCTGCTTTCAAGTACCTGCAAACACATGCTTTTCCCACGGGTTCTGAAGAATCTGGCTCCATTTATCTTCATTGCTCTAATGACTCAGTTTAGACTATAAAATCATTGGGGCAGGGACTCTTATTGTGTGACGTTCCTTGCTAAGATTGCTTGAACTGATATTATGCTGTATAATTTCAGAGTGTAACCTGCTGCCACACCATGTGTTTTCTGCTGAACTGGTAACAGAGACTAAATAAAGGTTGGTTCTTCAGAACAGAACTCTGTTTTTTTACTCAAGTGAACAGGGGCTAATTAAACAGCAGAAAAGCAGCCTAAATAAACTTACTCCTATTTCCATTGGAGTAATATCAAAATGTTGAGTTAAGCGGCCAGGCTGGTTTGCAGTGCCGTTCGGTGACTTGTGGTTTGATCTAAAGCCCATTGATGTCAATGGAAAGACACTTGTGGATCTCAGTGGGCATTGGGTCAAGCCCTAACTGGAGTCTCCAGACACTAACGTGAGGCTCTGTACCTGAGGAGGATAGTATGAAGGATGAGCCCCAGTTGCTGGGGAAATATTTTACTGAACCTATGCACTGGGTCCAATGCTCCAATTTTACTCTCACTTGCTTCCTCTTTCAGCAGATGAATGATGTCTGCATTGGGAGAATGTAGTTTCAGGCAATTATGGGGGTGAGATTCTGGCCCCATTTCCTTCTCTGGAGCCAGGATTTTCACCCCAGGTGTTATGCAGCTCTAGACTGATGACAAACCTCCACCTAGTCAGCCCAGTTTTTAAACTAAGGGCTGTGGGAAAACTGACATGTGGAGGAGCATGTGGTTCTGACAGACACATCCCCTAGAGGAGGATCTGTTAACCGAGATTCTCTATATCATAGTAAGGAGGAGAGGATAGAAGATGATATAGACAAGGAGGATCTGATGAGAAACAGCCAAATGAAAGAGTCCAATTCAATTATATTACATAATGGAAGACAGCTAAGAAGTGAAAAAAATGTAAAGTACTTAGACACAAATGTCAGAAGTCTAAATACTAAGGTGGGTGAACTAAAGTGCCTCATATTAAATGAGGATATTGATATAATGGGATCATAGATGTGATGGGTTGGATCACAGAAACCCCCTTGAGGCTGCCAACTGATGTGCCAAGACTACTACTGCCCCTGTCTTCCCTGCCAGCTTGGGAATCCAGAACCCTGCCTGATCGTGCCAGACACGCTTGCCAGCCACAAACACAGACCCAGGTCTGAACCATGTCCCACAAACCGAAAGCTTAACTGAAAGCAGCTTAAGAAGTATTCCTGTCTTTAACACTCAGATGCCCAATTCCCAAGGGGGTCCAAACCCCAAATAAATCCATTTAACCCTGTATAAGCTTTAAACTCATAAATTGTTTGCCCTCTATAACACTGATATAGAGAGATGCACAGCTGTTTGCCCTCCTCTCCCTCCCAGGCATACTCTGGGTTAAATAATAAGTAAAACATGATTTTATTAAATACAGAAAGTAGAATTTAAGTGGTTCCAAGTAGTAACAGACAGAATAAAGTGAATTACCAAGCAAAATAAAATGGAACACACAAGTATATGCCTAATACAATAAGGAACTGAATACAGATAAAACCTCACCCTCAGAGGTATTCCAGTAAGCTTTCTTTTACAGACTAGTCTCCTTCTACTCTGGGTCCAACAATCACTCATGCCCCCTGTGGTTACTGTCCTTTGTTCCAGTTTCTTTCAGGTATGCTTTGGGGGTGGAGAAGCTATCTCTTGAGCCAGCTGAAGACCAAAACTGGAAGGATTTCCCAGGGTTTTAAATAGACTTTCTCTTGTGGGTGGACACCCCTCCCTACTCCTGTGTAGAATCCAGCTACAAAATGTAGTTTTGGAGTCACATGGGCAACTCACATGACCATACATGACTGAGTTCCTTACCAGCCAAGCCACATTCCTGGGAAAGCTCAGATGTGGACTGGCGTCTCCAAGTTCATTGTTGGCTTAAGGGCTTTTTGATTGGGCACTTACTGAGAATAGTCTTTTCTCAGGAAGCTGAGCAACTGCTTCACGGAGGCTCTTTAAAATTAAACAAGCATACAGCCAATATTCATAACTTCGAGTACAAAAATGATACATGCATGTATATAGGATGAATATATTCAGTATAGCATAACCTTTACAGAGATATGTTACATGGCATATGTAGCATAAAACATATTCCAGTTATGTCATATATACATTCATAAGCATATCCTATAAAGCATTATGGGGTATAACATCACAACAGAAACCTGGTGGAATGAGGATAATCAATAGGACACACATTTTGTACCCTGGTATTATCATCAGAAGGACAGAATAGGTCATGCTGATGGGGAAGTGGCACTATATGTGAAAGAAAGTGTAGAATCAAATTAAGTAAAAATCTTAAATAAACCAAACTGTACCATAGAACCTCTATGGATAGTAATTCCATCCTTGAATAATGATATAGCAATAGGGATATTATACTGACCAACTGATCAGGATGGTGACTGTGAAATGCTCAGGGAAATTAGAGAGGCTGTAAAAATGAAAAACCCAATAATAATAATTAATAATTAATGGGGGATTTTAGCTATGCCCCTATTGCCTGGGTACATGTCACCTCAGGATGGGATGCAGAGAGAGTTTCTTAACACCTTAAATGACTGCTTCTTGGAGCAGCTGGTCCTGGAACCCACAAGAGGAGAGGCAATTCTTGATTTAGTCTAAGCAAAGCAGAGGATCTTGTCTAAAATGTGAATATACCTGGACTGCTTGGTAATAGTGACCATAACAAAATGAAATTTAACCTCCCTGTGCAGGGGGAAACACCAAAGAAGCTCACCAAGGTAGCATTTAATTTCAGGAAGGGGTACTACACAAAAATGAGGAAGTTTAGTTAAACAGAAATTAAAAGGTACAGTGCCAAAAGTTTCAGAGTTGCAGCCGTGTTAGTCTGTATCCGCAAAAATGCATGAGAAGAAGTAGGCAGTAGCCCACAAAAGCTTATGCTCTAATAAATTTGTTAGTCTCTAAGGTGCCACAAGTACTCCTGTTCTTTTAGGAGCCAAAAGTGAAATCCCTGCAAGCTGCATGGAAAGTTTTTAAGAACACCATAATAGAAGCTCAATTTAAATGAATACCCCAAATTAAAAAACCTAGTAAGAGGACCAAAAAAGTGCCACCGTGGCTAAACAACAAAGTAAAGGAAGCAGTTAGAGGCAAAAAGGTATCCTTTAAAAAGTGGAAGTTAAATCCTATTGAGAAAATGGAAAGGAGCATAAACTCTGGCCAGGGAAGTGTAAAAATATAATTAGGAGGCCAAAGAAGAATTTGAAGACCAGCTAGCCAAAGACTCAAAATAACAGCAAATATCTTTCAGTACATCAGAAACAGGACGCCTGCTAAACAACCAGTGGGGCCACTGGACAATTAAGGTGCTGAAGTACTGAAGTAGCACTCAAGGAAAATAAAGCCATTGTGGGGAAACTAAATGAATTCTTTGCGTCAGTCTTGGCTGAGGATGTGAGGAAGATTCCCCAACCTGAGCTATTCTTTTTAGGTGACAAATCTGAGGAACTGTTCCAGATTGAGGTGTCATTAGAGAAGTTTGGGAACAAATTGATAAACTAAACAAGTAATAGGTCACCAGGAACAGATGGAATTCACTAAAGAGTTCTGAAGGAACTCAGTAGTTCCGCAATTTTATATTTAACTGTGGTATGTAACTTATCATTTTAATCATTTCTGTACCAGATAACTGGAGGATAGCTAATGCGATGCCAATTTTTTCTAAAAGGCTTCAGAGGCAATCCTGGCAATTACAGGCCAGTAAGCCTAACTTCAGTACCAGGCAAACTGGTTGAAACTATAGTAAAGAACAGAATTATCAGACACATAGATGAAAATGATTTGTTGGGGGAAGAGTCAAGGCGGTTTTTGGTAAAGCAGGAGTCCCCTTTACCATCTACTAGAATTCTTCGGGGGTGGGTGAGGGGGTGGATCAACAAGCATGTGGACAAGGGTGATCCAGTGGATATCATGTATTTAGATTTTCAGAAAGCCTTTGAAAAGGTCCTTCACCAAAGTATCTTAAGCAAATTAAGCAGTCATGGGATAAGAGTAAAGTCCTCTCATGGATCGGTAATTGGTTAAAAGATAGGAAACAAAGGGTAGGAATACTTAGAAAGGAGAGGTAAATAGTGCTGTGTCTCAGGGATCTGTACTAGGACCAGTGCTGTTCAACATATTCATAAATGATCTGGAAAAAGAGGTAAACAGTGAGGTGGCAAAATTTGCAGGATGATGCAGAAGTATTCAAAATAGTAAAGTCCAAAGCAGACCACAAAGAGTTACAAAGGGATCTCACAAAACTGGACAACTGAGCAACAAAATAAGATGAAATTCAATGTTGATAAATTCAAAGTAATGCACAATCCCAACTATACATATAAAATGATGGCCTCTCAATTAGCTGGTAGCCGTGTTAGTCTGTATCTACAAAAACAACAAGGAGTCAGTCTGGTGGCACCTTAAAGACTAACAGATTTATTTGGGCATAAGCTTTCGTGAGTAAAAACCTCGGATGCATCCGAAGAAGTGAGGTTTTTACTCACGAAAGCTTATGCCCAAATAAATCTGTTAGTCTTTAAGGTGCCACCAGACTCCTTGTTGTTTTTCTAAATTAGCTGTTACCACTCGAGAAAGAGCTCTTGGAGTCATTGTGGATAGTTCTCTGAAAACATCCACTCAATGTGCAGCAGCAGTCAAAAATGCTACCAAATGTTAGGAATCATTAGGAAACAGATAGATAATAAGACAGAAAATATCATATTGCCTCCATATAAATCCATTGTACGTCCACATCTTGAATACTGTTTGCAGATATGGTCATCCCATCTTAAAAAAAGATATATTGGAATTGGAAAAGGTACAGAAAAGGGCAACAAAAATGATTAGGGGTATAGAATAGCTTCCATATGAGGAGCAATTAATAAGACTGGGACTTTTCAGCTTGGAAAAGAGACAACTAAGGGGGGAATATGATAGAGGTCTAAAGATCATGACTGGTGTGGAGAAAGTAAATAAGGAAATGTTATTTACACCTTCTCATAAGACAAGAACTAGAGGTCACCAAATGAAATTAATATGCAGTGGGTTTAAAATAAACAAAAGGAAGTATTTCTTCATACAACGTACAGTCAACCTGTGGAATTCTTTGCCAGAGGATGTTGTGAAGGCTTAGACTAGAACGGAGTTCAAAAAAGAACTAAATAAGATCATGGAGAATAGGTCCATCAATGGCTATTAGCCAGGATGGGCAGGGATGCAAAACCATGCTCTGAAGTGTCCCTAGTCTCCTAGATGCTGGGAATGGGCAACAGGGGATGGATAACTTTTATTCTCTGTTCTCTTCATTCCCTCTGAAGCACCCCATACTGGCCACTGTCAGAGGAAGGGATACTGGGCTAAATTGAGCATGGGTCTGACCCAGTATGGCCATTCTTATAACCCACACTGACTGACTGTTCGCTTCACCTTATATTCTGGGTGACAATTTTTTTCAAATTTAAACATTTAAAATTCAAGTTTAAACAGTTAAACACACAACTCCCATTTATTGTTAATGTATTGGTTGCCTAGCTCCCCTTTGTGCTATAAGTGACCACCTGTTCTGCTAGAATTGACCCGATCTTAGTGATTTATGTGAAAAATACACACTAAATCAGCAGGCGTTGTTCATATCTAGCTGCAGAAGCCAATAAAGAGATTCTGCAGCTGGCTCCAGGCTGAGAGGAATTTTTAGAGAGGTGACAGTGGCCTCATACACTCAAAAGGCTGTGGCACAGAATGCAGAGTGGGTTTTTGTACAGGCTGTCTACAATTTTCTAACACTGTGAGACCCCCTAATAGGCACAATGGTAAGTAGCAATGTCACTGGAGGTTACTTTGTTTATGGTCAGGGTACAGGTAGACTGGACAGTTTTTGCATTATTAAACTTCCCTTTATCTGAGTCTCTGTCAAAGACCGATTTCATTCAGATGAACAGAATCCGCTCTGGAGCTGTATTGGGTCTCTGTATATACCAGTGTATATAAGCCTTGTCAAAATCCCCAGATACAAAACACGGCAGTCAATTTGTATTGTGTTACTTTCTTCCCTGGTGATGGACAGTTGAGGTTGGGTCAGACGCACTTGTGAGGAGCCATCTGTGGAGAAACAATGAAAAAATATCAACATAAAACTGACAATGTGAAGGTTCTCCAGCTGCTGCTGTCATGGGCCTATATACGTGGAGAGCAGTGTGAGCAACACACAGGAGAAAAACCATAGCCAGAACAAAAGTCTTCAATAGCACCATTTTTGCTGTTCTTGTTAGACTCCAGCCAAAGAATGTAAATGATGATTTTGAATGGAGAGAGACGTGTAGGTGAGAAGAGGCAGTGACCCATTGAGATAACCTCCGGTTAAGTGGTACTGGCTGTAGAAGACTTATTTCAAGATGATGTCATACTGAGCAGCAGTAATTCTACAACTTTGACCTTGGGTGAGTTTCAACCCTAGCATTGGCATGAAACAGATTCCTCGGGTGTGTTTCATGATCTTTTAGTGAATAATGAAGGATCTGTGTTGCTGATTATTACTGTTGTTTATTACATCCTGAGGTACTATACAGGATCTGGGCCCTGGGGTGAAAACAAAGTTCTGCCTCAGACTGCTGACAGTCTGAGTGACTTTCCAAGCTTGTGGGGAAAGGGAAAAGTCAAAATAAATAACGTTTTTTCCCCCATGTCCTTGTTTATGCACAAGTATACTGTTTTTTGTTTTCTCCCCACTCATCCCCAAAGCTCAGTCATTGTGTGTTAGCAGATTTCTTGTATGCCCCGTGGAATAGAAATCTTGCAGAGGAGAAGGTAGTAATGTTCCATATGAGACCAGTCAGGGGCTAGTCTATGTGTCTGTGACAGTATGGAAGAAAGCATGATTTCATTTGCTGGAGAACTGGATAGGCAGGTGGTGGACCAGAGTGGGCAGTTTGGAAAAAGAGTGGGGAGAAGAAAATGCTGTTGATGGTGCAATTAAAATTGTTGTTGTCTTTAAGTCATTTACTCATTGCTTTCCTTGGGAAGCTGCTGAGCCACTACAGAAAGAGAGAGAGAGATGGAGTGCCCTCAGATCCCACGGATGCCAGCGGAAGTTGATGGTGTTCATAATGTTTCTGGAGACACTGAATATCTGGCAGAATTGAGCTGTAGTGCATTTTTCAGTCTTAAATTCTTCAGTGTTTCTCCCTATTTAATTGTGATAGCGTTGCCGTTTTACATCTCAATACGCATAACAGAGCTAACATATCTGGGTGCTAATGTTCTCTACTGAAACAGGATGGCCTGCTCATGTACACTTAGTCCTCGTCTACGTTACAGACTTATGTAAGTATTACTACATCACTCAGGTGTAGAAAATCCACAACCCTGAGCGACAGTTATACTGACCTAACTCCCAGTATAGACAGCACTATGTTGATGTGGGGGGCCTTCTCCCGTTGACATAGCTGCCATCTCTCGGGCAGGCGGAGTACCTATGCTGACAGAAGAAGCTTTCTTGTTAACGTAGATAGCGTCTTCACTAAGCGCTACAGCAGCGCTGTAACTGTAGACAAGTCCTTAATTTCACCCCAACTCTTAATTTATAAGCAACTTCATTAATTTTTCATTATTAGTTTTTGTTGACTTGACTGGGGACTAATCCAATGCAAACAACTCCGTCTACTTGAACTAAAGAAGAACTCTGTTTAGCTCTCTGTTAGTGATCAAAAAGCCACCAAGAAGGTGATGATCTGTGTATTTCAAGAGCCTTTTTTTATAGAGAGACAATTCATTTCTCTGTTAAACCCAGAATAAAGCAGCATAATCCCACACAAAGGAATTCCTTTATCTGTATAGGGTCTATGACACATAGCTGAGCAAATCAGGAACAATCCACTACAGGGTAGTGTGTATTAACATATGCAAACACACCTACACAGCTCCAGTTCATTCAAGCATATGACAATTGCTTTCAACGTTCTACACTATAGCACTATTAGTTTACATTTATACCGTTATACCCTGATCCAGTCTGTCATGCTTTTACCATCTCCCTTCCTTGAAATTTCTGTCAAAATGCATTCGTCCCATGGGCCTTCAAAACCTAATTCCTCTTGGTGGTGGTGTGTGTGTGTGTGAGAGAGAGAGAGAGAGAGAGAGAGAGAGAGATACCGACCAACCGTATGGCAGAGAGTAGAAAAGAAGTAACAGGTTTTTTTTTTTTTTTTAAAGCATGAGTCTGAAGCTGTGTCCAGATGCATGTCACCTCACTGCAGTCCTTGTTTTCCTTCCTTCATTATCCACCCAAGGATTAATCCACATTTCTCTAGTAAGTCCTCTCAGTTTAGGGTATTGGCTCTGTGGGGCAGGGACTTTGATCATCTATTTGCTTGTAAGATGCATTGTTTGGCTATGCCGAAAGAATGACAGGAGATATGGGTTTAATCAGGCCGTAACTTTATTAGATAGAAGTCTGGGACTAACTCGATCGATAAAAATGTGCAGTGCAGGTGAAAAATTTATGTCCCTTCAGCAGATTCACTCCCAGGACCCTCCAATTCCAGACAAGCTTTTTTTGGGGGGGGTGGGGGGCTTCCACCAGCTCCCCCTTTTCATCCAGGTCCCTCAGCAATTCCCTTGCCGGGACCTTACCGCCCCCCCTCCCTCGTGAGGGGTTAAGGTGGACTATAATGATGGGGGGTTGGATCCCTGCTGTGCTAATCAGAGGAGTCCCCAACTGCCCCCGGCTTGCTCAGTTACCAAGCACCTCTCCTTAATTCGTTTTCCAAGCCATTTATCCGTTCTTTTGTGCCTTAATTTACGGAGTACCTGCACTGAACATCCACCACAAGGAGGTGCCAGCCGTTAGCTTAGCTGTCTCCTCCCCACACCTAGCCAGGATGTGAAATTACTGCTCCCCCCACCCCCAAGGGCAACAAGAATTTGGCCACTTCCCTGTTCACATACTTCCTGGTTTTGTCCACCCTGGCGGGGTTCATGGCTCCTCGCCAGACCCTGCACTGAAGCACATCCAACCAGACAATGTTAACGCCCGGAAAAATGGCCAGGATCTGCATCAGGTCCCTCCTAGTTTGAAGCATTAACTTCACCCCTTTAAGTTCCCAGATAATTTTCTCCCAGGTGTATCACCAACATATCCAGTGGCCGCTGACGTGCCCGCACAGCATACAACAGTGGTAACAGTTGATTCCATAACATGCCCCTCGTGTGTGCCAACTGAGTAATGCTTCACCACCGAATGCCAGCTGGGAGCCCTCGGGCAACCTGGATGTGTGCCTATGCACCCAAAACACAATACTGTGCCCACAGATCCACACCCCTGTGTGTATAGCCAGCTGTCCCATATCTGAAATGAGAACGCAACCGATCAATGTTGTCCAGAATGCTGCCCTGAATAGGGTCACCTCCTATGTGCTATTACATATGACACTGAGGATGTGAAGGAGGTCCCTGAGCGTGGAAACCCTGATGGGATGACGGGAATCCTCCCTGAGTCCACCGATACGTGACCATCCCGCCAAAACCCTTCAAACTAAAAAACCCCTGCAAGGATCTGGGTAGCCATTGAGCCTACTGACAAATGTAATGGCCAAAAGGCGATTCGAAATTGTGGAGGACGCCAGTTGATGGGTTGCCAATGACCGCATGTACCGCACCACCTGTTCCTCTGTAATGGGCCACATTGCCGACTGGCCTTCCTGCTCCTGGAATTGTATGAATTCATTAAAACTTTTCTCATAGCTTTGCCCCGTGAGTGGTGCCATTGATCTCTGGACCACACTGACAACTGTCCTACGCCAAGGTTCCCTAC
Organism: Trachemys scripta elegans; assembly: GCF_013100865.1. Classification (NCBI taxonomy): domain Eukaryota; kingdom Metazoa; phylum Chordata; order Testudines; family Emydidae; genus Trachemys; species Trachemys scripta. The sequence goes on from NC_048299.1 coordinate 89,093,975, forward strand.
CGTGAACAGCATTTGTCTGGCTTCATGGATGGCAATCCCTGCCCTGTGCATCTACCATTGCTCCTGAGCGGGATGTCCTGAATCTGCGTGACCTGTTCCGCTTTGTACAGCCTGTAGTGCTGTGGAAACAACCTCATATGCAATACATTTAATCATATCAGCTCCATGCTAACTGGCCCCCCATCAGATGCCACTAGCTCAGTTGAGTGAGCGAGAGCTGCACCTGGAGCCCCCACTTCCCCAAGCCTGATAGGCCGTCTGTGACAATCCAATGCACTCGGGTAAGCAAATGCTGCACCTGGTGCCCCCATTTCCCCAAGCCTGATAGGCTGACTTTGATACTCCGGTGCACTACCCCAGGCTCCCCCAACCACTTGCCCCTGCTATATGGACTCTGCCCCTGGCTTGCACTGGGGCCAACCAACTGCACTGGGTCTGCCCTGTGTGTGATTTGCTCGCTTTCTGGGTTCCTGTGGTAACAAAACTAACTTGGGGGGAGGGGGGGTGATGCAAATTCCCCCATCCCATTGTGTTCTGGCTACAGCAGGGAAAAACTGCACCATGATTCCCTAAACATTCATGTACACTGCACCTGCTATGGGAGGGGCCCGCTCCCCCCTCCCCCCTTTCCTTCAGGTACCTATACCCCCTGTAAAGAACTCTACCTCCCTTTGTGAATCTGTTCTCCTTTAGCTACCCTGCTCCACTGGTGTCAGAGGAAAAGAAGAATTAAGCCTCCACTTTTGTGCACCCCTTTTTGTGTCCCCCTGGAGCCACGCAGAGACTGCTTACCAGCGGTTGCCCCTTATGTCTCCTTGACTGAAACAGGGAATGGCTTCTAGCCACCTATGCACTTGCTATCTCCCAGTGCAGCCCAACCATTGCTTTCCCAGACAGTGGGAGGTTTTTGGTTTTGTTTTGTTTTGTTTGCCCACTCCGGGCTGCCCCTTGCCACCGTGTTCCAACTCCACCCTGTTTCTATGGCCTTAACTGGGGAAGAGGCTGCTCCCCCCTTGCTGTTCCTGTTCACCGTCCGGACTGATTCCACATGGGGAGTTCTATGGAGCAGGGAACCTGTGCCCGCTCCCCCCTGCCACTGTGTGTAATTCCTGCCTGTTTTTATGTCCTGAAATGGGGAAGGGGTTCTCCCCACCCCCGCTGACTACACGTGGTCCTGCCCCAAGCCATGCACCAAAGCCTCTGTGCTTGCTGTCCAGCCTGTTCCAAATGAATGAGTGGCAGAAGCAGGCAGGCCCAGGCTGACCTTTTTAAACCCCTCATTCCTAGGCAGTGAGTCATCCCCAATGCTGACTGCTCTTCCAGCAGTTTTACGTCTCCCCTCCTCCCCAAGCAAGAAAGCATTGCCCTCCACTCCCGGCCAGCCAGATAACCTCCCCTCCTTGCTTAAAGTGTAGGGCGGTCAGGGCCGGCTCTAGGCACCAGCAAAACAAGCTGGTGCTTGGGGCGGCACATTTTTAGGGGCGACATGGCCAACGCCAGAATGCCGCCCCTAAAAATGTGCCCCGGCTGCCCAAGCTCACCTCCGCTGCTGCTGCCAGGGCGCGCGAAACAGCTGATTCGCGCGCCGCTACTCGCCCTCCCTCCCAGGCTCTCAAACCTGGAAGGGAGGGAGAGATCCCAAGCGGCCGCGGGGCGCGAAACAGCCGTTTTGCGCGCCGCTGCTCCCCCTCCCTCCCAGACTTGAGAGCCCGTGCCGCGGCCACTCGGAGTCTTCCCCTCCCTCCCTCCTAGGCTTGAGAGCCTGGGGAGAGGAGGCAGGGCTGGGGATTTGGGGAAGGGGCGGGGTTGAGGCAGGGCCGGGGGTGGGGTAATTAAAGAAGTGGGGGGGCAGCCAAAGTTGTTTTTGCTTTGGGCAGCAAAAATCCTAGAGCCGGCCCTGAGGGCGGTGATTCACATGTATGGCTAGATAGAAATATCTGCTCCAGGAGAGTGTAACTTTTATATTACATTTCATCTAACAAACTGGTATCACAGACTAAATATGAAACTGTTCTTTAGAACTGAACTTTGTGGTTCTATGAGCAGGCATCTCCTGGACTAACAAGCTCTTCGCAGGTCAAATGCTAATTAAAGAGCTCAAATCTTTTTCCTGTTTCTGCTCTGCTAATGTCAAAATGTGTTGTAACATTGCTAGTCTAGTTTTGTGTGCTCTGGAATATGTAGCTGTGCTGTGCAACTACGTGGTCTTATTGTTTGTTTGGCAGACACAGGTGGGATATTCTTGTTTGCAGAACTTGTGAGAGCAACCATTATGTTGCTTTTTATCTCTGGTTGCAGAAACCAGTAAGGGGTTTCTGTGTCTGGTTCTATAATGAAAAGCAGGATTAGGAGGTAGCTGGGTTAGTTGAGAATACAAAGTAGGTTTTTGTAGGGTTACCATTCCTCTGGATTCTGCCAGACATGTCCGGCTTTTCTGAGTTAAAAATAGCGTCTGGGGGGAATTTGTAAATGTCCGGATTTCCCCCCCATGCAGAGCGCGCGCGGCTGACAGGGCAGCCGGCTGGATCGTGCCACTCGCACAGGGCTCTGGCAGCCAGAGCCCCTCCTCCGCTTCCCCCTCCTCTCCCCTGCTGCTTGAGATCACGCCCCTCCTCTCGCTCTCTCCCTCCCCCTCCCTGCATTCGCAGATCGCCGGACGTTCGCATCGGCAGTCTGGAGCTCCTCCCCCTACTCCCCCCCCCGCTGCCCAGAGCACCGCTCAGCAGCACTCTGCAAGGGCAGGGACCAGGCTGTGCGCTCCCCTGGGGAGCATAGCAGCGTGTCGGGCTCCGCGTGGAGCCCGACGTGCTGTTCTGAGCAGCATGGTAAGGGGGCCAGGGGGTCGGAGAAGGGTCAGGGAGGTTCTGGAGGGGGCAGTCAAGAGACAGGGAGCAGGGTTGGATGGGTCGGGAGTTCTGAGGGGGGGGGTCTGTGTGGGGGTGTGGATAAGGTTTTGGGCAGTCAGGGTACAGGTAGGGGGTAGGGTCTCAGGAGGGGGCAGTTAGGGGACAAGGAACAGGGAGGCTTAGGTAGGGGGTGGGGTTCTGGAGGGCAGTTAGGAGCAGGGGTCCCAGGAGGGGGCAGTCAGGGGACAAGGAGCGAGGGGGTGTTTGGGAGTTCTGGGGGGGGGGCTGTCAGGGGGCAGGGGTGGGGAGAGGGATCGGAGCAGTCAGGGGACATGGAACAGAGGGGTTTAGATGGGTCAGGAGTTCTGGCGGGGTGGGGGCTGTCAGGGGGTGGGGAGTGGTTGGATGGGGCGTGGGAGTCCCGGGGATCTGTCTGGGGGTGGGGGTGTGGATAAGGATTGGGGCACTCAGGGGACAGGTAGGGGGTAGGGTCCTAGGGGGCCAGTTAGGATGGGGGGAGGGTCTCAGATAGGAACATCTACTAAGCTGCCCTGGTTTCCCTCATGCTATTCTACAACTCTTCTCTGACTGCTCCCTTGTTTAGAACTTTTTCAAAAAGAATATGAGATTTTTATAACAATAGTTAAAGGTACTAAGGTTCTCTGAACTCGTTTGTTTTTCAACATAAACATTAGCAGATTTGATTAAGGAATAATGCTCTCGGCATGAAAAAGGGAACTGGTCTAACTTTTTCAAGCAGTGATGAAAATAGATCACCAAGGGTCTGATGCAAAGTCCATTGAAGTCAATGCGAAGTTCTTCAATTGATTTCAATGAACTTTGGAATAAGCCCCAATTCCTAGGGAGAATTTATTCAGGAATTTTTCATCCTGTCTTAACTCAGAGTCCCACCAAGTTTATAGATCTGATAGAATTGTCATCAAGGAAAACAAATCAGTAATCTCTTAAACACACTTCCTTGCACTTAATTTGACTCTTGTGTCATCCAAACTCAGAGTTGCCTCAAGGATTAACTCTTTGATTTCACCTAAAGTAATAGTTTGCTATTGTTTCAGAAGCTGGTTTTGAATTATATTGCTATCTACACCCTATCTGTGAAAGTGCTGTACCAGGAAAGAGGAGATCCTATTGTGAAATATGCACAAACCACTATAGGGTAAATGCTGATTCAATTTACAGAAGTGTGAGACCATTGCTGGCACTGGCATTGCCTGTATGTAACTGGTTTCAGAATTTGGCATAATTCTAATGAGCTGGTGATTCTACTATACGTCCAACAGGGATATTCCTGTAGCTGACATTATTCTCCAGATTCTGCCCTTCATTACAGCACATGTTCAAGAAAATGATGTAATGTTGAGTGGATGCAAACTGGTCATTGTCAGTGCAACTGTGTGCTAGTGCTGCCCTCTACTGAGATAGAACACATGCTCGTGTACATTAATAACTGGCCTTATCCTGTCTTTCAAAAAAGGCCATTTGTACACTTAATACTGGTATGTAATTTTGCTTCAAACGTGTAGGTAAAATGTTGCCACAAGGTTTCATTTTAAAGATATAATATAAGCACATATCTATGAGATATTAAATAGCATATGTCAGTGATCCCCAACCTTTTTCATCTGGCGGGTGCCAGACAACGAGCCACCGCGGACCGTGGCCGGCGGACGAGCATCCGCCAAAATGCCACCGAGAAGCGGCAACGTCAATAGGCATCGCCACCGAAATGCCGCCGACAAGTAGCGTCATCCAGAGGCATCACCACTGAAATGCCACCGAAAATTGGTGGCATTTCAGTGCCAATGCCTCTGGACAACACTGCTTGTCGGCAGCATTTCGGCGGATGCTTCTCCGCCAGCCAGTACGCAGGCGCACATAGATGCCCCGGCGGGCACCATGGCACCTGCAGGCACCGTGTTGGGAACCACTGGCATATGTGATGGAGTGTATACCACACATTGGCAAAGAAAGAGTTAACCTGAGCCACTGCCAGACAGCAATTATTGCATCCAGTTGCATCTTGAGTGGGGGCCAGGCCTAACTTAGAATTATGCTCATCTGGGTAGGACTGGGAGGGTGAATTAAGGATGAATGCTGGCTGGGAGGAGTAGGTTGTCTGTAGCTGCTTACTACAGGGTTCTTGTATTGAAACCCACAGTAGAAGGCAAGCCTGCCTGCTTGCCCATGTGCCCCTACTAGGTGCTAAGGAAGGTGAGATAAGGGTTACTGAGCACCAAGTTGGGCTGAAGATCTGTCATAAGGTTATTGGCCTGTTTTGTGTGATTCTCTGTAATCCTGGAAGGAATGGGAGTGAATGTGACCTGGTGAGGGACTGAGGCACAAGGAGTAGACCACAGCAGGGCTGGAGTGGCTATTGGCAGGGGGCACCAGAGGAGAAGACTTTGCCGGCCATGTGGAGGCATTTTGATAGTGAGTTACCCTTTGACAGCATATTTAATTCTTATTAATGTTAAGACATATGTATACGTTGCACTTTGGAGAATGAGTAAGCTATTGTAAGACAGTGGCTAGAAATCATTTGAAGAGTGACTGTACTCTTTTCAGCCTTTGTGGCTGAAAAGCAACATGAACTTCTTACCCTACCCCACAAAGAGGTGTTGGGAAGGGGGTTCTGGAGACTTAGTATAGAACTGATCAGGGTTGGTAGTGGAGGGGACTCTGGGGATAGGTTTGGAGCTGGTAAGGGAACCTATTACTCCTGGGTAGGCTGGTTAATATACAATGAATTATTTTAATCTCTCACTGTTCTCCTAACCAACTCAAACCCACCCTCAAATCCTTACACCCTCTTATAAAACTACAAATGCACAATAGCTTTCCTCCAAGAAACTCCTTTATCTACTAATGACTTACAAAAAAAATGGTTAGCAGTTTTCTGAATTTAAACAGCCTGTTTTGGAAAGTGTCATCTCTGGATCCACTTGATCTTTAATTCTGCTTGATTGCACTTGCACAAATTGACTGGTGCTTTTTCAGCCCAAGTGGAGGGGGCTGTGCTTTTTGGAGTGGGGGCTGTGCTTTGGGAGTAGAAGGATCTGAAATGTATCCCTGCTGCTGCAAGGGAGTTCCAAGGCCACGGTGAGTAGCATAGCGACAATTTCAGTGATCATGGATTTCTTACTTTTCATTAAATGATGGAATGGAACTTCCACTCGGCTCTGCCTGGGACACTTTCCAAATGTTAATTAGCCTCATCTGTCTACACTAGACTTTTTTCCCTAAAATTTATCTCAGTTGTTACCCCTGGTAAGTTCCACTGGTGTAAGCAGGTATGGGAACGATGTTGTAGAAAGGTGCCTGTGGCTGCCAGCAGATTTCTGTCTTTCAGGGTGTGTTGTCACTCTATATTTACCTTGGCTCTTACCCTGGTATTAGCAAAAACCCTTCTCTCCTCCTCCTCACAAAACCCTTATGCCCAGGCTTATATGTGTGAACCTGGGCTTGGTTGCCTGGCTGGGAGTGTAGATTTACAGCCCGGGTTTTGCTATAAGGTAGGACCAAAGCTGCCTACTTTGCAGTGGGGTTGCAGCTGAATCCCAGGTTGTAGAGCTCAGGTTTTGCTAGTCCTCTAATGCCATCCAACAATTCCCCGTGGCTGTATTTTCTGGCCTTCAACCTACAGTACTAACTTCCTATTCACCTCTACTGGCTTATATACCCAGTCAGCATTTAACCCCTTGTTTCATCCAGCCTGCTCCACCTCTGCCCTGCTCACCTCAGTCAAACAGCTTGAGAAGATGCTGTCCCGGCATGTACTAGCTGGTCAAAGCATCAGGGTTCTCGTTGCTGTCTGGTGTGAGCACGGCAAAGAACATGGTTTTGGGAGGTGCACCTGAAACCAGTATCTCCGTGAGAGTGAGTCCAAGAGGCTGGCAGAGGAGGGGATCCAGCAGATGGCTCTCCAATGTTGGGAGTGAATCAGAAACCTTCAGGTGCCTATCACAAGGCAAAGGATGCCAAGCAAAAGTCCAGCAGTGGCCCATCTACCTGCCCTTACCCCAAGGAGATTAACTGGGTGTTCACCACTATCCTGAGTATGGATCCCACCCTTCTTGCATGACAGGCTTTTTGAGCTGGGACAGTCTGAGTTCTAGACTGGTGCAGAGGAGATGAAGGTAGCTCCACAGGGTTCTCTGTGGGCAGAGGAGCAGGAACAGAGCCGGGACCTGGAGTAGACCCTGGAACAGACTCTGTGGCCCGCTGGGCTGGGAAATGTCCTAGGTCCACGTTCTGAGGATCTGTTTGGGCCCAGGGAATGTGCTGGAGAGGAAGCACAACAGTGGAGCCAGAGCTGCAGCTGGGAAGTGGCCACTGCTGCCACCTTTGTTGTTACTATGGGGGGAAATTGCAGCATAAGTGGGAGAGATTTTTGGGTTACAACCAATAAAACTATTGTTATGGAGGATATTTATGTGCTATAGGGTGGCTTTAGTTTCAGTTGTGGGTGGAAGCTATGCCAGTCCGCTGCTCCCCCTGCCTCTAACCTCCCCACCATGTGTGATCCAAGTGTGTGTGTGTGTGGGGCGGTGGAATTTAAATGTGCAACTATTGATTTGTTCTAGCAACTGTTGCATTGATGGTGGAAGGGCATCTGATCTGGGACTACAGGCTTAGCAAGCTTAAGTACATATTTCCACATATTCTTCTTTCTGTAGCTGTCACACTGTAGTACAGTTATTCCAGTACTAGTATTGCAGCGCTATGGCAGGAAGACTGCATTATAATAAATCCCAGTGGCTGTACCATGTGAAAACATCTCCTGGTGACAATAGCATCTGGTGTTGTGCATGCGTGGCACAGTGTCTGGGCGGTTGGGAGGGGGGTGGAGGCAGTTCCATTGTCAGAAAGTTTCTGAACCCTAGTTCAGAAGCCTGGTAATATTTCCCACTCCTGGTTAGTGATTTTTCTCCTCTATAAAAAATTCTTAAGCATCAAGACAGTCAGGGATATTCCTGGGCAGGGCAAACTTCCAGCAATCACCCCCGCTGGTGCTGGAACAATTTGTATATAGTCAGGGTGCTGAGAGCCATTGAACCAAACTGTAAAGCCTGCATATAATGGAAACCACTTCAAGCCAGGGGTTGCAGCAGCATCCCTAGTTCCAGCACCTATGACCACTCCGGTAGCTTACTAGCCCTCTCCATTCGTTGATTTGCTGTTCAGTCAGTAGGGGGGGAATGTCATCATCTTGATAAATGGCCTTCTATCACAGGCCTGGAAAACTTGCTTTCTCTTCCAATCAGGGATCTTCAGCAGATTAACATCCTCCAAAGTTTGTCCCTGCCTGTAATAGTGTTAAAACCAATATTGCTAACAGCCCCCTGGTCTGAGTGTCCTGACCCCTGTATCAAGCCCAAAAAATGGTAGCAAGCATATAGAACATTCAAGGAGGGACTTGATAAGAATGGCGTTCTAAAGATGATTAACCAGAAATGAAGGAGGAACTGGATATCTGACTTATACTATAAGTTTCTGCAGGATGTGGTCAATGACATGCTATGCTGTACCTATAAAAGTTAGCTTTTATCACACCCTTTAATACCTGCCATACAACTGATGTTTTTAAGTATGTGATGGTCTGATATCTAGCTCAGAGAAAATGAGTATTTACTCGTGCTTTCAGTTGATTAAGAAGGCAACTATGCGTGTGGGTTTTGTTATTTTTTCATTTGTTTGTACCCTTTTGAAAGTCTGTGGCTCAGAATACAGAGTGAGGTTTTTGTACAGCCTGTCTATGGCGTTCTAACATTGTGTGATCCCAGTAGGCACAGTAATAGGTAGCCGTGTCATTGTAGATTAATTTGTCTACTGTTAGGGTACAGGTGGATTTTTCAGTTGTCTTGTCAACGCTAAACTTGTCCTTGTCAAAATTTGATTGTTCATTTTGTGCGTGTGACTTAAAGTAGAGTATCCACTCCGGAGCTTCTCCAGGTCTCTGTCGATACCAGTGTATATAAGCATCCCCCACATTGATGCCAGAAACTTTACAGTCAATTCTTACTGTTTTCTTCTCTTTCCTTGTGATGGATAACTGATCTTGTGTCAGTTGTACTTGTGCAGCTCCATCTACAAAGAAAGGAAGAAAAAAATACCATAAGCATTAATTTGGAGGCTCTCTGGTTGTTGCTCAGTAATCTGCATATTTGTAGAAAACTAGAGTGAAAACCAACTTACACGACCAAATTGAAGCCACAATAAGAACCTGCACCAGTAACATTCTCACTGGCTTCAGTTGAGCTGCGTGTCAGAAACAGAAGACTGTAAGTTAGGATCTCGGATGGAGGGCCGAGTGCCTCTGGGGAGAGGAAGTGACTCAGTTAAGTAGCAGCTGAGAAGAGTTCTGTGGGTTGTAGGTATGTCAGTTCCATGTGAGGTTAATTTGACTGATAGTCATTAAGACAAAAGTGAGCCATCATGAGTTTCAGCAATAAGTCTAGTATGAAGCAGATGCTCCAGTGAACTCAGGACCGTATCCATTGTTTCTTAAGAGGATGGACAATGAAGGGTTCATGTTGATTGTTGCAGTAGACCCCAACTTTCTTATTTAAGCCTTTATTCGGGAAAGCATCTGCATTAAGCTCATGCTTAATCTTAAGTGCTTTGCTGTCTTCCCATTGAAGACAAGTCACTGCCTGTTTCTATGTTAATGATTATTCTTTTCCTAGAATAAAAGCTTTCAGCAGCAGGGCCAGCTCCAAGCACCAGCATAACAAGCAGGTGCTTGGGGCGGCCAAGGGAGAGGGGCGGCACCTATGGCAATTCGGGGGCGGCAGGTCCCTCACTCCCTCTAGGAGCGAAGGACCTGCCGCTGAACTGCAGCCGCCGATCGCGGCTTTTTTTTTTTTTTTCGCATGGGGCGGCAGAAATGCTGGAGCCGGCCCTGTTCAGCAGTATTCCCTGTGTGGTACAGGGGACTGTGCCTGTAAGGGCTGAGATTCCCAGACCATCTGGGTGAGCCATTGAAGCGTTTGTTGCTAGGAATAGCCAGTTGGAATCTGACACAGAGAAAAACAAATCTTCTGCAATCCCCTTAACACTGAACACTTATCTCCACCCCCTACCAGTGGTATTACAGGAGCTGTGGTCATGGTACTTGTTTTTTCTGGATTTGAATCAGATACATTAAATGTGTGGTGGCCTTAACTACTTCACATTAAAGATTTTTATTAATTATGTTGCTTTTTTAAAAAACAGCAACCTTTTAAAATAAGCTAGTGAGGAGTTGCTATAGCCGATGGCAAAATCAGGAAGGTAGCTGTAGTTTCATACATTTGATGGGGTATGGTTCTGTATTCAGAGTGAGGTTTTTGTACAGGCTGTCTATGGCTTTCTAATACTGTGCTGTCCCAATAGGCACAATAGTAGGTAGCTTCATCGTTAGGAGCTATTTCATTTACTACTAGGGTAGAGATGGGCTGGTCAGGCTTCTTTTCACAATTAAACTTGTTCTCATCGGAGTCTTTGTCAAAGACAGGTTGTGCAGATGAGATGTATAGAATCCGCTCCGGAGCTTCACCACGTCTGTGTCGATACCAGTGTATAACAGCACTCCTGAAGTTCGGAATGCCAGAAGCCTCGCAGTCGATACGTGCAGTTTTAGTTTTTGCCCTGGTAAGGGACAACTGAGCTTGTCTCAGATATATTTGTGCATATCCGTCTAAAAGGAGAACAAGAAAAGAAAACCAGAAATTAACATGAATCTGGAACATGGTGACTCAGTAATCTACAGCTGTGTAGAAAAAAGGTAAAAAAGAAACTTACAAGACAAAACCAAAGCCAGAATAACACCCTGAAGTAGGAACATTTTGCAAGTCCTGCATCTATCAGAAATGTGACTGTTGTGTTGGGGTGGACAGAAAGAAACATTTGGGGACAGGAAGTGACTCATTTAGTTTGAGGTTTTGCTGGCTGCATATGCTAATTTAAGATAAGTTAGAGTTATGGCTGAAACTCATCCAAAGTTACTTTTATCAAAGAGCATTATCTGGCATGAAGAAAACTCTTCAGCTATCTTTAGACCAGTGTAGATTGTATTATGGAAGTCTGCGTAATGAAGGATTGGGCATTTAGTTATTTATATTACAATGGTTCCCAGAGGCCTCTGTGTAGATGGTGTCCCCATTGTGTGAGGTACTATACATAGCAATATATGGAGTGACTGTCCCAAAGATCTTCAGTCTACAAGGGTATTTGCACCAGCAGAGAATTTTTGGTACTTCATGTTTAAATATACCATAGCCCCCGCTCTCCCCAACCAGCAGATTTCTTGTAGGAGTCGCAGCAGGAGTGGGTCTTGAGAGGGATTTGAAGGAGAAGAGGCTAGTGGTTTAGGGATTTGGGGGGGGGGCATTCCCCACATAAGTGGTGGAAGAAAGCACCAAGATGTTTGTGAGTAGGGATGCAAACTTTGCTTTTTAACATCGTAGAATATCAGGGTTGGAAGGGACCTCAGGAGATCATCTAGTCCAACCCCCTGCTCAAAGCAGGACCAAGCCCTAGACAGATTTTTGCCCCAAATCCATAAGTGGCCCCCTCAAGGTTTGAACTCACAACCCTGGGCTTAGCAGGCCAATGCTCAAACCACTGAGCTGTTTGTTTGTACAGTGCCCTGTGCAGTGTGGACCAGATCTGTGACTGGGGTTCCTAGCTATGACTGTAACTAATACAAGTATGAAGATGGAGGGACAGACAGAGCCATGTTGATGGCACAGTGAAGACTAATTTTCTTGGGGTTATTTTCTTTACCTGTCCAACATGGGAGGTGCTGCCCTGAGGGGTACTGTTGCCAGTACAGCATTCAGAATCCTTATGAAGATATAAAGCACTTCCCAGGATCCTGCTCTCGCTGAATTTCCCAGATGTGAAGTAGTGGAATATTGCTTCTTACTTCAGTGTGATACTAGCCCTCTGCTCTTTAAGTAGAGTAGTGTACAGTGGCTATTATATGTGTGCTAATGCCCTCTACTGAGATAGGATGGATCTGCAATTGTATATTTGCAGTCAATTTTGTCCTAGTTCTGAAAAAGGGCCCACTCTACACTGATGTTTTTGTCGAATTAATTTATGAGTAACCTCATTTTTTCATTCCTTGTGATCAGAGCTAATCCAATCCATGATGTCTTTTCTATACTGTAGCTCAATTAGTTTTCTTATGTCTTTCTAGAATCATTCAATAAGCTATGCTTCCACTTCTGCCCTTCTTTCAAGTATCATCTACAATCACATGCTTTTCCCACGGATTCTAAGGAACTTGACTCTATTTATCCTCATTGCTCTAGTAGCCCACCTTAGACTATAAAATCATTGGGGCAGGGACTCTTACTCTGTAAAGTTCCCTGAACATTCATGCTTAGATTGAAATTATACAGGATAATATCAGTTCAAGCAGAGTGTAACCTGCTGTCACACCATGGGTTTTCTCCTGAACTGGCTTCAGACACTAAAGATAGGCTGGTCCATCAGAACAGAACTCTGTGTTTTATAAAGTGAACAATAAGCTCTTTGTGGTTCAGGGCTAATTAAACAGCAGAAAAGCAACCAAAATAAACTTCCTCCTGTTTCCATCGGAGTTATATGAAAATGTAAAGTGGCCAGGCTGGTTTGCAGTGCCATTAGGTGACCTGTGGTCTGATCTAAAGCCCTTTGAAGTCAATAGAAAGATACTTAGGGCTTGATCCAATGCCCACTTGTTATATCCTTGGCAGCAACAGTTTTAGGAAGACATCACTTGAGACACAGAGAGCTATAAACCTTAAAAGCAGAAATTTATTGCCACACACTGAACTAACCAAAAACCAGCAAAAACTGGCTGGGCTATCCCCTAATAATCTAACTCAGTTGCCATAGCAACAACATTATTCTATTACCATGACAACCAAATACACACCACTGAGATCCACAACTGGAATCTCTAGACACTAACACGAGGCTCTGTCCCTGAGGAGGATACTATGCAGGATGAGCCCCAGTTACTGGGGCATTATAAGGAGGTAGATTATTGCACCTGCACACTGGATCCAACATGTTTTACTTTCACTTGCTTCCTGTTTCAGCAGATGAATGATGTCTGGATTGGGAGATTGTAGTTTCAGGTGGTTACAGGAGTGAGAGCCTGGCCCCACTTCCTTCTCTAGAGCCAGATTTTTTCACCCCATGTGTTATGCTCCTCTAGACTGATGATAAATCTCCACCCAGTCAGCCCATGATAATCCACACAGACAACTACTATTGGCTTCACCTAATATTCAGCGGGCAGATTTATTTTTTTTAAAAGGGCAAGGGGCAGCTAATCACACAACTCCCATTGACTTGTAACAGGATTGGGTGCCTAACTCCCCTTTGTGCCCTAGGTGACCTCCTGTTCTGCTAGACCTGACCTGGACTTAGTGATTTGGCAAATACACACTAAATCAACAATTGCTGTTTCTATCTAGCTGCAGAAGCCAATAAAGTATTTCTGCAGCTGGCTCCAGGCTGAGAGGAATTTTTAGAGAGGTGACAGTGGCCTCATACACTCAAGAGGCTGTGGCTCAGAATACAGAGTGGGTTTTTGTACAGGCTGTCTACAGTTTTTTAACACTGCGATCCCAATAGGCACAATAGTAAGTAGAAATGTCACTGGAGTTTATTTTGTTTATGGTCAGTGTACACGTAGACTGGCCAATCTCTTTTCAGCATTAAACTTTCCTTTATCCAAGTCTCCGTCCAAGACAGATTGCGTTGAAATGGACAGAATCCGCTCTGGAGCTGCACCGGGTGGGTCTCTGTCTATACCAGTGTATAGGGGCCTTGCCAAAATCCTCTGATAGAGAAACATGGCAGTCAATTCATATGGTTTTATTTCCTTCCCTGGTGATGGACAGTTGAGGTTGGGTCAGACGCACTTGTGAGGAGCCATCTGTGAGGAAACAAGGAAAAAATATCAACATAAAACTGAAATAATATAAAGGCTCTCCAGCTGCTGCTGTCATGCACCAGTGTATGCAGAGAACAGTGTGACTAGCGTGACCAGATTTCAGGGACAGTCCTGATATTCAGGGCTTTGTCTTATATAGGTGCCTTTTACATCCCCCCATCCCCTGTCTAAATTTTTCACACTTGCTGTCTTGTCACCCTAAGTGCAACCAACACACTTACAGGAGCAAACCAGAGCCAGAACAAAAGTCTCTAACAGCAACATTCTTGTTGCTCTTGTTAGACTCCAGCCAAGGAATGTAAATGATGGTCTTGAATGGAGAGAGACGTGTAGATGGGGAGAGAAAGTGACTCATTTTGGTAACCTCCAGTTAAGTGGTACTGGCTGTAGAAGACTTATTGCACAGTGAGGTCGAGTTACTGCTGCTCAATATAACAACTTTGACCATGGGTGAGTGTCAACCCGAGCACTGGCGTCAAATAGATTCCTTGGGTGCATTTCAGGTCAGTGTTGATGATTATTATTGTTGTGTATTACTTGTACACCAGCAATCCGAGATACTATGCTAGATCTGGGCCCCAGGGTGAAAACAAAGAGGCAAAGTCCTGCCTCACGCTGCTGACAATCTTAAAAAAAGGAGCGACTTCTCAAGCTTGTGGGAAAGGGAAATGTCAAAACATCTTTATTTATCTTTATTAATATGAGACAAGGGGCCTGTTCCATGAGTATGTGACAGTATGGAAGAAAGCATGAATGAGTTTGTTGGAGCATTGAATAGGCAGCTGGTGGACAAGAGAGGGGAAGACAAGAGCTGCTGACAGTGCAGTTAACACTGTAGTTGTCTTTCTGTCATTCACTTATCACTTGCCCAGGGAAGCTGCTGAGTCTTTCCTGATGGAGAGAATGAGTCAGTGCCCTCAGATCGCATGGAAACCAGTGGAAATTGATGGTGTTTACAATGTTTCCGGAGACACTGAGCATCTTGCAGAATTGAGCTGTAGTGTATTTTTCAGTCTTAAATTCTTCCATTTTTCTCCTACTTAATTGTGATACTAGGCCATTTTACATCTTGCTACTCGTAACAGTGCTAATACATCTGTGTGCTGTTGCCCTCTACTGAAATAGGATGGCCCTGTTCATGGACACTTAGTTTCATCCCAGCTTTAAAAAAGGGTGAATTTATACCTGAAGGTGTCTTGTACGATTAATTTACAAACAACTTTTCTTTTTTTCAATAATCGTTTTTATTGTCTTGCAGTGAGGACCAATCCACTGCAGAGAACTCTACTTGAACTAGAGAAGAACTCTGTTCAGCTCTCATTTAGTGATCAAAGGGCCACCAAGAAGGTGATGTTCTGTATATTTCAAGAGCCATTTTTGTAAACACACAATTCATTTCTCTGTTAACACAGAATAAAACAGCATGATCCCTCACAAAGGAATTTGTTTAGTGCCTATGTCACTTAGTTGAACAAATCAGGAACCATCTGATTTGCATACACACAAACCTATACAGCATCCAGTTCATTAAAGCATATGACAATTGCTTTTAACATTCTACACTATAGCACTACTAGTTTACATTTATACCATTATACCCTGATCCATCTGTCATGTTTTCGTCATCTCCCCTTCCTCAAATTTCTGTCAAAATGCACTCTTCCCATGGGCCTTCAAAACCTAATTCCTCTTGGTGCTTTTATTTTATTTTATTTTATTTTATTTTATTTTTTAGGGGATGTCACATCACTGCAGTCCTTGTTTTCCTTACTTCATTATCCATCCAAGCATTAATCCACATTTCTTTAGTAACTCCTCTCAGTTTAGGGTATCTGCTCCGTGGGGCAGCGACTTTGATCATCTATTTGCTCGTAAGGTGCATTCACATGTATGGCTAGATAGAAATATCTGCTCCAGGAGAGTGTAACTTTTATATTACATCTCATCTAACAAACTGGTATCACAGACTAAATATGAAACTGTTCTTTAGCAGGGCCGGCTCCAGGCACCAGCCCACCAAGCATGTGCTTGGGGCGGCGCCTGGAGGGGGGCGGCGCGGCGGGGCGCTCCGGCCCGAGAACGGGGCCGCGACTGGGCTCGCCGCCCTCCCCGCGGCGCTCCGGCCACCGGGGAGAGTGGAGCCGCAGCGGGCTCGCCGCCCTCCCCCCAGCGCTCTGGCCACCGGGGAGAGCGGAGAGCCCAGCCAGGGCTCTCCGCCCTGCTCCCGGTGCTCCGGATTGCGGCCCCGCTGTGGGTGGGGGGGGCGGCGGGTGGCTTTTTTGCCTAGGGCGGCAAAAAAGCCAGAGCCGGCCCTGTTCTTTAGAACTGAATTTTGTGGCTTTATGAGCAGGCATCTGCTGGACTAACAAGCTCTTCCCAGGTCAAATGCTAATTGAATAGCTTGGATCTTTTTCCTGTTTCTACTCTAGCAGTGTTACAACATATTTTATAAATTAGCAGTCTAGTTTGCAGTGCACTTGAGTAACTAACTGCATAAAGCTTACTGGAATATATAGGCAGTATTAAAATGAGTTTATGGACCAGGTGATAGGCTAATTAATCCTCCATACTGTCAGTAACCAGGCGATTTTTCATTAGGTCTGCATATTAGATTGAACACCCTGGATTGACTTTCCTGTTTCAATGAATGTCCAATCTTGATCTAATTCAATTGTCATGTCAGCTCCCTTATGCAAACTAGTAAATGTGGACATGTATCAAACCTTAGTCACCCCCAGAGAACAACTGAAAATTTGCTGGACTTACTATTTAGCTGCCCTGTGCAACTACTTGGTCTTGTTGTTTGGCAGAGACAGGTGGGATCTTACTGTTTGCAAAACTTGTGAGAGCAATAGTTCTGTTGCTTTTATCTCTTGTTGCAGAAACCAGTAAGGGGTTTCTATGTCTGGTTCCATCATGAGGGGCAGGATTAGGAGGTAGCTGTGGTTTCATATGTGACGGTGCCTTCCATAAGGCTTTATGGAAATATGCTTATGAATGTATATATGACATAACTGGAATATGTTTTATGCTACATATGTCATGTAACATATCTCTGTAAAGGCTATGTTCTACTGAATACATTCCTCCTATTTGCATGCATGTATCATTTTTGAACTTGAAGTTATGAACATTGGCTGTATACTTACTTGATTTCTAAGTAAGCTTTGTAAGGCATTTGGTCAGCTTCTTTAGAAAGGAATTTGCAAAGTTAAGTGCCCAGTCAAGAAGCACTTAAGGAACAATGAATCTTGGAATGCTCCAATTTACATAAGAAGTCTACCTGAGGATGTTCAAGGAAGCATGTGAACCATAGCTGCTACCCTGTAAGAAACTCAGTCATGCATGGACATGTGACTTGCCCATGTGATCCCAAAACTCCATCTTTGCATAGGAGAGAAGAGGGGGTCTCCCCCCACAAGAGAGAGTCTATTTAAGCCTATGGGAGACCCCTCCATTTTGTCTTCAGCTGGCTAAAGAGAGAGCCTCTCCACCCCCAAAGATACCTGAAAGAAACTGGAATAAAGGACAGTAACTACAGGTAGTGTGAGCAACTGCTGGACCCAGACTAGAAAGAGACTAGTCTGTAAAAGAGAGCTTACTGGAACTCATGAAGATTTTATCTGTATTCAGTTTGATTAGACATAGACTTGCATGTTTTATTTTATTTTGCTTGGTAATTCACTTTGTTCTGTCTGTTACTACTTGGAACTACTTAAATCCTACTTTCTGTATTTAATAAAATCACTTTTTACTTATTAATTAACCCAGAGTATGTATTAATACCTGGGGGGGGGGCAAACAGCTGTGCATATCTCTCTATCAGTGTTATAGACGGCAAACAATTTATGAGTTTACCCTGTATAAGGCTTATACAGGGTTAAATGGATTTATTTGGGGCTTGGACCCCATTGGGAGTTGGGTATCTGAGTGTTAAAGACAGGAACACTTCTGTAAGTGGCTTTCAGGTTAGGACTGCAGCTATGGGGCGTGTAATTCAGACCCTGAATCTGTGGTGGAGCAGACGGGGGTGTCTGGCTCAGCAAGACAGGGTGCTGGAGTCCCAGGCTGGCAGGGAAAGCAAGGGCAGAAGTACTCTTGGCACATCAGTTGGCAGTTCCCAAGGGGGTTTCTGTGATCCAACCCATCACATCACACATTTGAAAGATTGTTATTGAGAATACAAAGTAGGTTTTTGTACAGAACATGAATGGTTTAGTAATACTGTGTGATCCCAAGTGGTAATAGGTAGCTGTGTCACTCTTGGTTATTTTCTTTACTGTCAGGACACAGATCAACTTGGAGAGCTGCTTCTCTGCCTCAAATTTTCCCTTCTCAGAATCCTGATTAAAAACAGGTTTTCCTATTGAAAAATAGAGAATCAGTTCCAGAACTGCATCAGGTCTCTGTCAATACCAGTGTATATAAGCACTACTAAGGGTTATCCCAGAAACATGACAGTCAGTTTGTGCCATTCTATCTTCTGCTTTGGTGATGGATAGTTGAGAGTGTACCGGTACTTGGGCCTCTTCATCTACAGAGAAAAAAGACAAATCCCATTTAATCTGAAATTGAATGAACATGGAGGATCTCTAATTATTGCTCAGTAACATGCCTGTGTGTAGAAGGCTAGGGTGGAAAAAAATCAACTTTAAGACCAAACTACTGAAGCAACAAGAAAAACCTGCAATAGTAATATTCTCACTAGGTTATGATGAACCTGCTATTGAGAAACAAAGGAATATGAATTCTGATCTCAGAAAAAGGGAGGGATCATTTGAGTAGAGGAAGTGACTGATAGACAAATCATCACTGGATATTTCTCATCTGCAGATGAATTATTTCAAGGCAATACAGATTTGCGTTTGCCTTATATAAAAGTAAGGCTACACTTTGAGATATGAACATCTACTAACCTTCCCTCATGCTATCCAGCAACTCTTCTGACTGCTCCCTTGTTTAGAACTTTTTCAAAAAGAGTATGAGATTTTTTTATAACAATAGTTACAGATACTAAGGTTCTCTGCACTCTTCCCCCCTCCCCCTCCCAAACATAAACATCAGCAGATTTGATCAAGGAATAACGTTCTCAGTATGAAAAAGCCAGCTAATAGAACTTTTTAAAGCAGTGATGAAAATAGATCACTCAGGGTCTGATGCAAAATCCATTAAAGTCAATTGGAAGTTTTTCAATTGATTTCAATGAGCTTTGGAATAAGCCCCAATTCCTAGGGAGAATTTACTCAGGAATTTTTCATCCTGTCTTAACTCAAAGTCCCACCAAGGTTATAGATCTGATAGAATTGTTGTCAAGGGGGAAAAAAATCTCTTAAAACACATTTTCCTTGCGCTAAAATCTGGCTCTTGTGTCATGCAAACTCAGAGTTGCCTCAAAAGGATTAACTCTTTGTTTTCACCTACATCAATAGATTCCTGTAGTTTCATAAGGGGTTTCATATGCTGTTTGTGAATTCTGTTGCTTTATACGCCCTGTCTGTGAGTTTCCCTTTGGGTATCTGTTAGTGTCTATTCCCCCCACTCCACAAGAGTATGTAACTTTTATTGGGTGACATTCGTCTCTGTGCAGAGCCAGAACAAGGTCCTTACAATGTTTTAACCCCACTTAAGCCCTATTTTGATGGTTTAAGTGAGAAAGAAGTAAGTGCAGTATAAGCCTCATCCTTGCCCCTCTACAAAGGACTGAATGTAACCCATTAATCTTTACAATAAACTATTCAGAGAACTTCTTAAAATCTGTAACATTTTGAATATACTTTGCACGCTATCCAAAGAACCATAGCAACAAATATGCCATATTTCAAAAGCATAGTGATTAAGTATATAGATGGAGTGCTACCTGCACTGTCCCTGGTTTTTGGGGTGGGGGGAAATATACTCCCCCCCCCATCCCCATACACACACCCCGCAATACAAACTTCTTATAACCTTTCTTTGAACAGACCTAGCTAAAGGAATTTAGGAGCCTGAACTTGGTCAGCTGGAGAAACTTGGTCTGAATTCCAAGGGTTTAAATATCATAGATTGTACACGGGCAACCATTTTCTAACCATGAGACCAGCAATGATTCACAAAGAGGGCTGTTCTGGACGTGGATGAGTGTGGACGTTTAAATGAGACTGAAAGCTTCCCTGTGGAACTCTTGATGGTGATGAGAATTGTCTGAGCCCTGCTTCGTTAATTAAGGGCTAATTTACCTCTGACTGTTATGGGGATGTACAAGGGAGAGGAAGGTTTTGAGTAAGTTGACTCACATTAATAATCTCATTGACTGAAGTGGGTTTATTCAGGACAGATGGTTGTTTTCAAAATTGACTCCGTTATATTGAAACAAGAAAATTCAATTATAGTAATTCATTTGCTGTGCACTTATTTTCATACATATTTATATCCTGTTAAATGGCCTTTGTGATAAAAATCTATAGGGTTCTCTGATTTTTATTTTTACTGTTTAGTTTATATAGAAACATGCAGTTGTAGGATGGAAACACTGTAATGAATGCTGGAAAGAGCCCCTTTACAGAAGTTTTAGTTCAGTTGTTTCACTGCAAAAGGGTGAATGAAAGTCTCCACGGAGTGCGTTGTGGATGTCTGGGGGCCAGATTCAAAGCTCATTGAAGTGACTGGGAGTTTCTCCACTGACTTCACTGGGCTCTGGATGAAACTTGAAAAGGCCTATCCTGTAAGGTGCTGAGCATCTTCTTCTCCCATTACAGGTAACAGGAACTCACAAGGCCAGGGCCTTATGGCTTTAAATCCCACCAACAGTAAAATGAAAATCCCATTCCTAATACTAAAATGTGGGAAAAGATTCTTCTGAGTGTACTTGGTGTGTTTTTGTTGTTGTTTACAGAAAAACTCATTACAATAACGGTGAAGTAATTGGAATCTAAACCTGCTAGATGTTTAAACAGCAATTTGTTGGTTTCCTGTCTTGATGATGAAGCAGCTGAAAAGCGACACATCCTGTTTTGTTAAAAGGATGTTTGTGGTATGGGGAGGGAGGATGGGGGGGGGGGGAATTTGCTGTATAAACTCTTTATTCTCAAGACATCTTGTAGCTTCACAAAATAAGATGGTAATAGTTCAATATTCAGTTAAAAAAAATGTGTCACTTTCTTCCTTCACCATTTGCAAATTCTGTTTTCCTTTTTTGAGGAACACAGTGGGATAACTTTGCATTGAGGACTGGGTCATAACTTTCTAAAATATAAATTATATAATTACCGGTATAATGATCAAGAGACTAGAAGGAAAACAGTCCTCCAACTCAAGTATGAAATCTTATTATGACTTGATTGAATTCTGTACACAAGTCAGAACTATTAAAAATAAACTGAGCCCTTTGCTCATACAAAGCTTATCTTGTAAAGCACTAATTAACCCTGGAAGTGCTGAGGTCTCTCACCTCTCATTAGTGCCTACAGATGAGGATGAGAGCACCCACTGCCTTTTAGAAATAGCTCGGTATCTTGCGGGATAGAGCACCTTTCCTTTGTAGAGTTCAAAGTGCTTTAATCAATTGTTAATGCAAGAAAAAAGAAATGCCAAACATCTTCCTTACTGACACAGAGGATGGCATGAACACTTACAAAACTTGCATAGGATTCAAAAATGGGTTGAGTTGCAGACACCAGTGAGGACAGAGAAAATATGGAAAACTTAGAATATCATGTAAACTTACGGACGTTGATCTCAATCAGGCATGGAATCTTCTCTCAAAGGAGATGATGGAAGTCCCATTTTGGAGACCTTTAAAACTAGACTAGACAAAACACTGGAAAATACTTTGTGGAGAATAGTTCTGCATTGGCAGGAAGATGGACTGGATGCTGTAATAGGCCTTTTCCATTTCAAACCGTTCTGATTTTATGAACTTTAGCTACATATTAATGAATTCTTTGGAAATAAATATGTAAGTACCACATTTCTGTAAATGTCCCAAGTTCATGATTTGTTGTGGACCAAATGGTTTCCTTAGCATACATGCCAAGAACTTGAATGAATATTAATCTATATTGGACATTCTGAACAGTGTCTGTTAGTGACATGTACATGTATGAATCTCTAAATTTATATGAGTGAGTACCATATATAATCCATTTCTATTCACAGGAGCCCCACACATCCATCAACAATACAATAAACAGTTTCATTTGAAATTATGATTAAAAGATCTCAGTCAAAGCTGATTGATGGTGAAATGAGCTATCAGAGGACATAAGTGTGAACCAAATCCTATCCATTCTCAGGACAGGCTAGATTGGTGGAACCTAGGATAAGGTATTCCATCTCCATTCTGCTGTAATGGACATGACTAGGGGGAGGTACTGCATTACTGTGATCTCCTAAGGGCCATTCCTAGCAGGGCACAACCAAATGCGCTAAGGTGTAGTGGGAGCAAAACAAGCCACTAGCTGACCCCAGCATTATGGAGGCACAGAGATGGCATCCAGCCACCTTTGTCACCAAGCTCAGTCTTGCCCCAAGTGCAGTGCAGATGAATGTGAGGATTGGGCCCTTTTCCATGGGACGGAAGCCTCCCAAGATTTCCTGTGCCCTTCTCACATTTAGAATGAAGAGCTTGTAAGCTATAAATTTTGCTGCTGTTCTTGTTCTTGTCTTAACTCCTCGAGCCAGGGCCGGCTCCAGGCACTAGGCAACCAAGCACATGCTTGGGGTGGCACCTGATAAGGGGTTGCCAATCTTGGGGTGGCGGGGGGCAGCGCGGCGCGGCATTCCATGGGGAGGGTGGGCGTTCTGGTGGCGCGGTGCTCGGTGGGGGGTGCTCTGGCAGCGCGGCGCGCAGCGCTCGACGGGGGGGCGGCGCGGGGGGCGGCGGGGGGGGGGGGGGCGGGCGGGGGGGCGGGGGGGGGGGGGGGCTCGGCGGGGCTGCGCTTTTTTTTGCTGCTCGAGCATGGCACACGTGTGCACTCAGAGAAGCCAAGTTCATTATTTTACGTATGACTACTGAAACTGATTAGAAAATGCCTCTATTCTGTGTACACGACAGCTCCAGCCATGGACATGTGCTGAAAATTCCCAGTGGAGATGCAAACTGCTGTTTGTTTCAACCTAGAAAATGTCTTTCCCTCACCTTCCTTATTCCTTTTACCCCTGTCCCCATGCCATTCTCCCTCATTCTCTCACTCTCCAGTGTCTCTGGTCACCCATTGCTTTGTGAAGTCAAATGGGCAGTGACTGTTCAATCACTTGTTCTGCCTTTAGAGATGGAGCCAGCACTGGTAGGCGGTCACTGGATGTCAGCTTTGTGCCACCCACTAGGAAAACTCCCACTTCCCTGGCTGAGGCAAATCCCTACACAACTTGGGCTGGCTGAACGGGAGTTCACAATGGCTGTAGTTTGTGGGACTGAGGCTATGCCTGTTCTGTAGGCTGGTGTGCCTGGGCGGGGGGCAGGGCTCCCTGTTCTGCTGCAGCAATAATATGAGAGTTGAGCCCCACACACCGAGCTGTGGTGGTTTTTGTGCAGGGTTGCAGGAAGCTTGTGGCACTGTGTAAAATCCCATGTGGCACAGTAATAGCGGCCGCTATCTGTCTCTTCTAGCTTGTACACCACCAAGAGGCAGGTGCTTTGTCTCGCATAGGCTAAGAATTTCTCACTGGAGAAGCCTGCCTCTCGCTTTAACTCCGACCCAGA
Source organism: Trachemys scripta elegans (assembly GCF_013100865.1). Taxonomy (NCBI): domain Eukaryota; kingdom Metazoa; phylum Chordata; order Testudines; family Emydidae; genus Trachemys; species Trachemys scripta. The sequence continues at coordinate 89,117,457 of NC_048299.1, forward strand.
GAGAGTGAGGTACAGCAGCCTCTGTGGGGCCTCTCCAGCTCG
>NC_048299.1:89126987-89199923 GCF_013100865.1 Trachemys scripta elegans
AGAGAACTACACAGTCAAACATCTTGATTAGTTGAAGCATACAAACTTTAAATAATTAATGTTAAAATAATTTAGTCAGTTAAACTGGAAGGGCCAAACCATGTCTGACTTTCAAAAATTCCATACCAGATCCCTCAAACGCAACAGACAGGAGGTGCTGTCACTGGAAATAAAACACAGACTCATCCCTTCTTGGGAAGATCACGTCCTGCTCATATGCTTTCTCCTTCCTTTTTGTAATGAAATGTAAGACATAGGTCCTGTTAACATCCCATCATTAAAGATCCCATGGAACTGTTTATAAGAATAGGAGCCTATGCCCAATGCTGAAAGTATTTCTGTGCCCAGCTCCAATTAATTTCAATTGGTGTTAGACACCCATAAACCTGGAAGAAGTGGGCCCTAGTGTCCTCGTCAAATTCCTATTTGAGTACTTCCATTCCGCCCACCTAAACTTCCCCCTGGAGTTTCAGTTGGATATGGTGTAATCCTCGCTTCCTGTCCAAGCTGTTGTGTAGGCTCATTACATTTCACCCCTAAGACAGCTGCATTACAATATAGATAGGCTTCGAAGGATTAGATTTTTATTGGTAAATGGAGATCATCCACACATGCGCACGCACACACAGTTTCTTGCACATTATCCATTTTGGGGATTAAAAACATTCTTTTGCAGCACTTGCAACTCAAACATTGTAGCTTTAGGCCAGGGAGTGAAAACCAAAAAGTGAAAGTGAATAATTTGTGGTCCTTGTCCAAGTGGAAACAAACAGAAAAGGTAGATCTAAGAACACTGGGAGCATAAAGTGGGTTTATGGCTGCTATGCATTGCCAAAGTAGTGTGAAGGGCTCTGAGCATCAGAGTGAATCAGGTGGTGGATTTAAACATTTCTTTCATTATTATAAAATTATGTTTTGAGGTATTTATTTGAAACAGTTAAAAATAAGCAGGATTTTTTTTTTTTTACCCTGACAGTTCCTCTTTTAAACCAAACCAGCTGTATGCTGGTAGCTATTCATTGCAGAATTGCTAAGGGGAGAGAGTATGGTTTGATTTCTAGTGTATGTTTTAATATGCATATGTGTTTCCCAAGGTCGTTTGCTATAATGTGTGATACTGTGCATTGAGTAACCTACTTTATATTTGCCTGCAGGTCTTAATAGCCAATTACTGTACATGCAACACTGGCTTTGCTTCTATCATTTCACTTAATTTGCTCTATCTGCATAGATGACCCCTTCCTCCATGATGATAAACATTGCACCCAGTTCCTGCTTGAAGACTGAACAAAGTAACAGCTCAGGTTAGCTATATACAAATTCAAGCTTCTGGTACCCCCTTGTGGCCAAACCGGACAGTCTCTATGCAAAAGAAAAAATGGACACAAATCTGACATCAGGAATCATAATGTTCAAAAACCAGTAGAAGAACACTTCAACCTCTCTGGTCACTCAGTAACAGACTTAAAGGTGGCAATTTTGCAACATAAAAGCTTCAAAAACAGACTCCAAGGAGAAACTGCTGAACTTGAATTAATATGGAAACTAAATACAATCAACTTAGGCTTGAATAGAGACTGGGAATGGCTGAGCCATTACACACGTTGAATCTATTTCCCCATGTTAAGTATCTTCACACCTTCTTGTCAAACTGTCTGAAAAGGGCCATCTTGATTATCACAACAAAAGTTTTTTTTCCTCCTGCTGTTAATAGCTCGTCTTAATTAATTAGCCTCTTACAGTTGTTAGGGCAACTCCCACCTTTTTATGTGCTCTGTATGTGTATATATATCTCCTTATATAGATACATATAGATGTTCCATTCTATGCATCCGATGAAGTAGGCTGTAGCCCACGAAAGCTTATGCTCAAATAAATTTGTTAGTCTCTAAGGTGCCACAAGTACTCCTATTCTTAAAACTCTTGGGAATCAGTTTGAATAGGCAATACTGAAATATGAAGAACGGTGATTTTTTTTTTAGTGCACAGTTCATGCCAGGAAAGTACACAAAGAATGAAGTTTATAATTCCAGTGTTGTGAAAGTATTGTACCAGGATAGAGCAGATGCTATTGTGAAATATGCCCAGATGACTATAGGCCAAATGCTGACTGCATTTACAGTGGTGCAAGACCACTGCTGACACTGGCATTGCCCGTATGTAACTGGTGTCAGAATTCGACATCATTCTAATGAGCTGGTGATTCTACTATACATCCAACAGAGATATTCCTGTAGCTGACATTATTCTCGAGGCCAGATTCTGCCCCTCATTACACCACATATTCAAGAAAATGGAGTAATATTGAGCAAAATTTGACCCACTGTCCCATGGCCCCCCAGTGGTTTTTCAGCTGCTGGGGATTGCTGGGCCAGGGTGGTCCTGCCATTTCCACTTTCTCCCAGGAGCTTCCCCATCAGACACAGTGGGGAGGAGGTGGTGGTGGACCTGCCATGCTGGCGCTTTGCCACCCAGGGGTAGTTCTTACACAAGGGGAATCCTCAGAACCAGCTATGCCACCAGAATGGTGTGAAATGATGGGGTGGGTCCTCTTGTGTGTGGAATTGCTGATCATCATCTTTTGTAGTCAATGCTCCTGTGAGCTGTGAAGCCAAGGCAAGGCTGTTGTCTTATTCAGGGATCACAGTTCTGCTTTGAAGGAACAGCAGGTCTTTCGCATTATTACTATTTTGGGGCAAACTCAATGTATTTCTGGGGCTGGGGGAGCAGAGCTGGTGCCACAGCTCTAACTACCTCATCAACCCTCAGAGCCTCACTCCCCTGTGACAGAATTATTCATTCCACCAGGGCAATACAGCTCTCTCCAACCTCTGAAGGTTCCACTTTCCATGATCTCCAAACCCCTCGATAGTTCTCTGCATCGCTAGTTCTTGGTTTTTGTGGATGGACTGAAACTGTTGCACTTCTACCTGTTAACCCTTTCATTGGTGCTGTTAGAGCTGCTTGGGAACTTTGTTTCACCAGGATTTCTAATTCGGAGAATCCAGACATACAGTATTATTGCCTTCCAAAATGACTTCTGCTTTGTAGAATTTGCATTCATTGGAACTGCATCCCCTTTAATCACAGAAAACCTTCCATATGGTGTGTGTGTGTGTGTTTCTCACTCATTCTTCCCTTTCAGTGATTTAAATGTTACTTCTTGACAAACTGAGGAGAGACTGGCTTATTTTAAATGCTGCTTACCAACTGGTGCACACAACGAGAATAGATGGTGTGTTTGCTGGGGTCTGGATATGGGTAATTATTCAAGATCTGTACATTTGGGAAGACAGAGTCCAAATACTCAGAAGAGCTTTACTGTGTTCATTTGAACCTTGGCTGAGAATTTGTTACAGCCTACAATTCCTGTCCCTGCTGCTTCGTTTTAAATGAAGTTTGATTTTTAAATTCAGTGTTCCATGTAACTAAAGCAAAACTTTATATTGTGCAAGAACACAGACTAAGGGGTGTTCATTTTGTATAATACACTTCTCCTTGCTTATTTGCATCAAGTCCATTCCAATCACTTTGACTCCCATAAGCAGCTAAACTGGTTGCCCATTTGACCATCAGAGTGCATAGCGGAGCTTGCACAGTGAATGGTACTGGTTATAATCTTGTTAATGCCTGACTGACAAACATAACTTTAGTTGTATTCAGTTCTCATCATCACATGGTTTATTGGTTGTGTTTTTTTTCTATTCCATGCAACAATGTTGCTTTATTTATTAAGCAACAACTTACTGTCATCCTTGATTGATTGACTGGATTATCCAGCAATACTTGTCTTGAGCAATCAAAATTGATACTGGTGTTTTTACATACAAATGATTTGGTTATTGAGCTTTTGATGAACTTAGCCAGCGAAAAGCCAAACCCTTCCCATAAATAGCTGAGTTATGTGCTCTGGCAGTGTGAGGGTCAAGGAATCCTCTTCTTACTCAAACACTGGGGAAGCAGTAGAGCTATGGGGGAGAAGTGGAACTGCTCCAGTGACTCCCTGATCTCTGGTGTGTTGGTGGGTGGTTTTTGGGGTGTGGTTTGTGTGTCAGTGAGAGAGGTTGGTAGTATTTAATGTGGGAAAGGGAAGTTAAGAGTTTTGCAATGAGTTCTAAACACAGTAAGCCCTCTGGTCATCCTTAACTCTTGCAGTAGTGAGTCCCGTAGTCTAGGTCCAGCTCCTGTGAAATGTATTTCTGTATGTCTCTCATAGAAGCCTCCTCTAGTTCTGGTGGAATGTAGCTATCATGACAGGTCACTTTTGCAGAAAGAGAGGCAAGTTCTGAAGTAGGCAGAGCAAATCCCATGCAGGGCTTTAAATATCAGGCCAGAGACTTTAAACAACTCTTGGTGACATCCTGCTGTGACCCAGGAACCTCTTGGTGCCAACTGGCAGAGAGCACAGGGGGTTATAGGAATCCTTTGGGTTTCATGTCTACATAACCGTGCACCAAAGGGTGGCATGTGGGGGCTCTACTAGCAGCCAGTAATGCACTGGTCAGCTTAGTCACTGTGATATGCATATACGGGTAATGTTTTAAAAGTCATGTATCTATGCTGGAAATTAAAGCCTTGAAGTTTTAAAAGCAGGTCACCAGGTGGTGACAAGCCTTGGCCAGATTCTGTTCAGGCAGGGGATAGGAGATGCTTCTCTTGTATTGTGCACTGTATCTCTAACAATACAAGCCTAGCTGCATGCAAAGCCAGATGCCAATTTAAAGATTACAAGGTCAACAAGAGAGGGAGGCCACAGGGAAGAACAATCACCAATAACCAAAGATCAAAGAACTTTTGATATATCTGGGACTGCAAAGAGACACAAGAGATCTTTCCATGGATGAGACAAGAGCCAGTGTGACTAGTCTCATGAACAGAACATCACAGCCATGCCTGGCTGTAATACACTGGGAAGACTTTAGGTCAGCTTTTGCTCCATACAACATGACAACAACTAGTTAAGTCAGTCTGGGTCTTAGAATGACAAACATAACTTAGAATGCATGTTATGGTTTAATATGTATAGAATTATTTGTTTCCATTAATTCTACTTGCTTCTCAATCTCTGTTCTTTCTTCTTGTTACAAGAAGAACAAAAAGTTTAAATCTGGTCCTCAGGTGGTCCTGAGGTGTAACTGACAAGCTGCTGTGTGCTATTCCTTTGGCAGTAGCAGAACTGTGAATTCTGTGAGTATCCAGTGGAAGTAGATTGTCCTCATTTGGAGGCCGTATAAAGAGGTGCAAGATATGCTGCTATATGGTTCCTTCTCAGCTGCCTGCAGCTTGAGACAGAGCAATTGCGTATCGTCTGATTCTCAGCCTCTCGCCTTTCTTAATTTTCCTCTTTATTATTTTTATTTATTTTTTAGTTTCATACAGTTGTATTTAGAGAGGTGGGGCGTGTGCCCCTCATGTTCACTAACACTCTCTGGTTATGCCGAAGACCGCAGGCTTTAGACCCTACCAGAGGTGTCCTCCCTGTAGTGATGGGCATTCAAGCTATCTTTGCTGCCTTGGAGACACCCACGTACTATCAAAGTGTAAGGTCTGTATGGGATTTAAAGGCAGGTCAGAGAAAGGCAGAGGCTAGACTGATGCTCCTTCTAATCGAGTGTTTGCTAGCCCCAGTGGAGTCTACTTCCCCCAGCCCCAGACACCAGCCTCAACATCCAGCCTGCCACAGTGACAGCAGCACCTTCAGAGGCTTGGAAACCTCTTTCTCCTGCCAGAGAGCCTAGGAAGAGAGGTAGATGGCCCCATAAACCCCACTCTAAGGAGACCTCCTGTCCCTCAAGCGGTTCAGCTGAGGCTCCATCTGAGCCTGGTACTGAGCCATCGGTACCACACAAGAAGCAGTGTGCAGACAGGTCTTCTAACACTGGGGTTCCCAAACTTTTTTCCCTGTGGCCGATATGTGCAGCTGCAATGGGCAGGGTGGCCCACTCTTAATGCCTCTTGAGGAAAATTATTAACTTTAATTATTACATACATGTAAACTCTATGTACCCACAGGGAACCATCTTTCCTCTCCCCTACCGACCCTGGCCCTTCAGTGCTGCAGCTTGAGGGCAGATGCCACCCCTCCTCCCAAAAGGCAGTGCATCCTACTTAAGCCTGGCATCCCTTCCCTTGAAGAGCCAAGGCCAAAAGCACTGGTTGGAGGGTGGGGTGGCTGAAGTCCCTGGGTGCTGCCCATCACTGTTATCATTATATCATTGTTATGGAGGATATTTATGTGCTATAGGGTGGCCTTAGCTTCAGTTGCGGATGGAAGCCATGCCAGTTCCCTGCTCCCCCTTCCTCCAACCTCCCCACCCTCCTCACCATGTGTGATCCAAGGGATCCAAGTGGGGAGGGGGGGATTTAAATGTGCAACTATTGATTTATTCTAGCAACTGTTGCATTGATAGTGGGAGGGAATCAGATCTCAGACCACAGGCTTAGGAAGCTTAAGTACATGTTCTTCTCTCCCTACAGCTGACATACTGTAATACAGTTATTCCAATCCTAGTATTACAGCAGGAAGACTGCATTATAAATCCCAGTGGCTGTACCATGTGAAAGTCCCTTAGTGACAATGGCAAACTTACGGTGTCCATGCATGGCACAAAGTCTGGGGAGTGGGAATATGGAGGTAGTTTTATTGTCATCAAGTTTCTGCATCCTAGTTCAGAATCCTGAACCACTTCTGGCTAGTGATGCTTAAGAATTTTTCATAGGGGAGAAAATGAAGACAGTGAGTGATATTACTGGCAGGGAAATCTTCCAGCTCTGTATCTTAGCTCTCTCCATTCATTTGATGTGCTGTTCAGGTAGCCATGGGCAAAATATCTTCTTGTTGATAAACAGATCTTCTGCCATAGGCCTGGAAAATTTGCTTTCTCATCTAATCAGGGGACTTCAGCAAACTGACATCCTCTAAAGGTTGTACCTGCCACCAGTAATAATGTTGAAACCAATATTGGTAAGAGGCCCAACAAATGGTAGCAAGCATATAAAACTACATTCAAGGATAGATTTGATAGGAATGACTTTCCAAAGATTATTAACCAGAAATGAAGGAGGAACTAGACATCTGAATTATACTATAAATTTCTGCAGGACATGGTGTAGTAGCTAATCGCTACAGATTTCACCAGTGTGAGCAGAAACCAGGGGAGACTATAATGCAGTATATGGCTTCCCTGAGGAGTCTGATTGTAACTTGTGACTTTGGGAATATGGCAGGTGAGATGATTAGAGACCAGCTCATTCAGAAAACAACCATGCTTCATATAAGAGAACGCTTACTTCTAGAACCACAACTTACACTAGAAAAAGCAATAACCATTGCTACTCAGATTGAGTCAGCTACAGCTGAAGCCAAAATAATGAGCAAGGGTACAGGAGGCCCGGTCCAGGCTGTGACTCCTTTGCAGAAAAGTTCACTATCACTGCAGACAAACAATTGCAAAAGGGAAATTAATGAAAAGCCACTGAATCAGCAAATGCAAAATACAGTAAAAGCATGCTTTCGCTGTGGATCCCCACAACATCTTGCAAGCTACAGGATGTCCAACAAAAGTAGCTCAGTGCAATCATTGCAAAAAGATTGGGCATTTTGCTAAAGTATGTCGCAGTAGCCAGTTCAATCAACAGGTGCATACAGTTACAATACCAGATGTTACTGTGCTGAGTGTGGACAAAATCTGCACATATTCCAGAACAGATAAAGTGCACTGTAAATGTTTCTGCCATACCCTCAGGCAAATCACACTCTATTCAGCTAATGTTGGACACTGGCTCAGCAGTATCTATACTACCTGATTCCATCTATTTGCGTTACTTTAAAGATGTGCCTCTTACTGAACCCAAACTTCACTTGGTGTGCTATTTGAAAAACCATATTCCAGTACATGGCTGCCTGCCAGCAATAGTTACTTTTGGTGATTGCTGTGTAACTGCGGAGTTCTACATTGTCCACAAAGACACTGCTATCCTTGGCAGAGATTTATTAGCTGCTTTAAATCTCAGGATAGTTAATGGACGAATTGATCTTCCTCAGCAAAGCACTCTTGCGGTACATACACCAGTTTCAGCTGGGACCCAACTCGAGGTTGAGGAGAAACTCGGCTGTGCTTATGGGTTTCTGCATAAAGTTAAAATGCGGAATAATGTGTTGCCTGTACGACAAATTACGGCGCTTACCATTTTCAGTCAGGGAAGCTGTTTCAGAGGAACTTAGAAAACTTGTTCAAAGGGACATTATTGAAGAGATTAACTCCTCGGAATGGGTTTCACCTATAGTAGTGACACAGAAGAAGGGTGGAGACATTCGTCTTTGTGTGGACTTAAGGGAGCCAAATAAAGCTATTGTGATTGACAGCCATCCTCTTCCTCACATAGAGGAAGTATTTGCAGAACTCCATGGAGCAAAGGTGTTTTCTACTCTTGATTTGCAGAGTGCATACCACCAGGTTATGTTGCATGAAGTTAGCAGAGACCTCACAGCATTTATTACACATGAGGGACTATTTCCTTTTAAACATGTTCCATACGGTCTCGCATCAGCCCCAAGTGCCTTTCAAAAAATGTTGTCATTGATTCTGAAGAATCAACATGGAGTTCAGTGCTATTTGGATGATATTATTGTGTTTGGAAATACTACTAAGGAGCATGATAACCTGCAGTCTGTACTACACTGCATCAGCAAAGCAGACCTCAAGCTCAATAGGTCCAAATGCAAATTTAGACAAACTGAACTCTCCTTTTTGGGGCATACAATTTCACAGGCTGGACTAAAACCTGATCCAGATCATATCCCAGCAATTTCAAATGCTCCTCCTCCAACAGATTTGCAAACCTTACGTTTCTTCTTGGGTCTTACCTCCTGGTATGCAAAATTCATTCCCAATTATGCTTCTGTCATCGAACCGTTACGAGAATTACTATGGAGAAGTTCAACCTTAGTGTGGACAACGGATGCACAAGTTAGTTTCGAAAGGGTGAAAGACTTGATTGTACATAGTCCAGTACTTGCATTATTCAGTCCCGCATTGTCCACAATTGTAACTACTGATGCTTCTGATTATGGACTTGGAGCTGTCCTCACACAACTTCATGAGGACAACACAGAGAGGACTGTTGCATTTGCTTCAAGGACACTAAGTAATGCTGAGAGAAAATATTCTACAGTTGAAAAAGAAGCACTTGCTTGTGTCTGGGCTACTGAAAAATGGAGAACTTACCTGTGGGGCCACACTTTCAAATTGCGCACAGACCACAGCCCTTTGACAACGTTGCTCACCACGAAAGGACTGGGAAGAGCAGGATATCTAGATGGTCTGCAAGACTACTTTCTTTCAATTATGAACTGGAATATAAGCCTGGAAACCAAAATGTGGTAGCTGATTGCCTTTCTCGCCTTCCTTTGCCTTCACCAGATGGTCCACCGGAGGATGAGGACGTATAGTTGCGCTTATTACAAGCACTCTTACTGCAGTTACAAGAGAACAATTTCAAGCTGCTTGTTCAGTGTGTCCCAATCAACAAAAATTACGGGAATTTCTGACAAAGAGATGGCCCAGTAACCCTAAAAACCTTGACCCAGTTTTGCTGCCTTACTTTAGAGTTTGGGATGAACTTTCTTTGCTCGATGGCTCTGTGCTACAAGGTACACACCGGCTACTTGTGCCAGAAGAATTACAGTCAAAACTCATACACCTGGCACACGATACTCATCAAGGAATTTTCAGAACCAAACGACGACTACAGGATCTGTATTGGTGGCCAGAGATGGACTCTCAAACTGAAGCACTCATAAAATCCTGTGTCACTTGCCAAATGCATGATAAGACAGCAGTGATATGTAACCCTCCATTACAGCCTGTTCCTCTTCCTGAATCTGCACGGGAAAAAGTGGTGATTGACATTGTAGGACCCTTTGATACTGCTCCACTTGACTGTCATTATGCCATCACTTTAATAGACTATTTCAGCAAATGGCCTGAGGTGGCGTTTACATCGCAAAGTTGAACAGAACCAAGCAAAGTCTAAGGCTTTCACAGACAAACGGCGGGGTTCTAAGGAACCAGAGTTTGAGTGTGGTTCCTTTGTTAGAATACGAAAACCTGGAATCTTACGCAAAGAGGACCATAAATTCACAGCGCCTCTTAAAATCATAGAGAAGAAGGGACCTTACACCTATCGACTTTCTGAGGGGCGGGTATGGAATGCTTCTTATCTTGCACCTGCCTATGCATCAAGAGGAGATTATGCCAACACCCAGTCTGCATTGGATGACTTCACTGTAGAACCAACACAACAAGACAGTGCACTGGAACCGGGGCTTGAGAGACGGCCTGTCAGACTCAGACGATCCCCTGCCTGGATTAAAGACCGTTATGTAGTATCTACAGTGTTTTCAGTGTAATATTCCTGCCAACAGTATAGTGTCTTGTGTCATATTTGTTCCTGTGGTTAGAACAACAATGTTTATTTTAATTTGGAAAGTTTCTTAAGAGAGGAGGGAGTGTGGTGTTTAGATGCTGCATGTGATTATTGAAACTGGGAGCACTGGCTGTTGGGAGTCTGAAAGGACAGGAAACAGGAAGGAGAGAGGAGGAGTTGAGGAGGCTGGGAGAGTTACAGAGTGTGCAGCTACAGCTTGGAAAAGAGACTTCCACTGTAAATAAAGTTCTGTTGAAGTTGTTAATACTTTGTTTGGTGTATACAACACATGGTCAGTCACATGCTGCATTGTACTTATAAAAGTTTGCTTTTACTACACACTTTTAAATGTATACCTGCCATACTTAAAAACATCAGCTGTATGTAGTGGTCTTATGTCTAGCTGAAAGAAAACAGGAAGGTGTATCTACTCCTTAATCTTGCCTCTGAGCTGAAGCCAGGAGACAGCTGTAATTTTTATACACTTTTGAAAGTCTGTGGCTCAGAATAGTGAGGTTTTTGTACAGGCTGTCTATGGCTTTCTAACACTGTGCTGTCCCAATAAGCACAATAATAGATAGCGCTGTCATCAGTAGTTATTCCATTTACTCTTAGGGTAGAGATGGGCTGGTCAGGCTTGTTTTCACAATCAAACTTCTTATCGAAGCCTTTGTCAAATTCAACTTTTACAGCTGAGGTGTACAGAATCCGCTCTGGAGCCTCACCAGGTCTGTGTCGATACCAATGTATAACAGCACTCCTGAAGTTCTGAATGCCAGAAGCCTCACAGACTATACGTGCAGTTTTAGTTTCTGCCCTGGTAATGGACAACTGAGCTTGTCTCAGATATATTTGTGCACAGCCATCTAGGAAGAGAACAAGAAAAGAAAACATGAAATTAACATGAATCTGAAGCATGATGATTTGTTACTCAGTAATGTACAAATGTGTAGAAAAGAGTAAAAAAAGAAACTTACAAGACAAAACCAAAGCCAGAATAACGACATGGAGCAGCAACATTTTATGAGTTTTGCTTGGACTTGCATCTATGAGAAATGTGACTGTTGTGCTAATGTGGAAGGAGAGGTGCATTTGGGGACCAGCAATGACTCATTTAGTTAACATGTGATGAGGTTTTGTTGGCTGCATATGTTAATTTAAAGTAAGGTAGAGTTATGGCTGAAACTCACCAGACTTTACTTTTATCAAAGCATTATCTGGCAAGAAGAAAATTCTTCAGCTGTCTTTAGACTAGCCTAGATTGTATCGTAAAAGTTTTTTTTTCATTCTTGTTTATACCACAGTGGTTCCCATAGTCCTCTGGTGTCCCCATTGTGTGAGGTACTATACATAGAAATATATGGAGTGACTGTCCCAGAGATCTTCACTTTCTAAATGGGGATGTCTACACTGCAGCTGGGAGTGTAGTGGGGCTTGAGCTCGAACATTAAAAATAGCAGTGTTTGGTCTGAGCTCGGTGGCTGGCCTGAGTCTTCACTGGAGTCATAACATCCATCCTGCTATTTTTAGCATTCTGGCTCAAGCACCAGTAGGACAAGTCAGTCTGCCCAGCGCTCGGAGTCTCTACCAGTTACAGTGTAGATACTCTCACTGGGTTGTGGAAAAAGAAACACTAACATATACACTGTAGATGCAATGTTTAAAGCCAGTTTCTCTGCTGGTATCAACTCGCACAGCTCCATTGATTTTAATGGGGTTCCAACCATTTGCACCAGCAGAGAATTTGGTACTTAGTGTTCAAATATACCATTTCCCTCTTCTCTCCTCAGCCAGAGTCTCCATTTGCAGGCAGATTTCTTGTAGCAGTTGCAGCAGGAGTGGGTCTTGAGAGGGATTTGAAGGAGAAGAGCTGTGTGTGTGTGTGCGCGCGCACGTGTGTGCATGTGTGTGTGTGTAGGTGCATTCCACATGTAAGTTGTGGAAGAAAGTACCAAGATGTTTGTGGTCAGGGGTGCAGTCTTTTTGCTTATTTGTACAGTGCCCTGTGGACCAGATCTGTGATTGGGATTCCTAGCTACGACTGTAACTAATACAAAGATGAAGGGACAGGCAGAGCCATGTTGCTGACACAATGAAGACTAATTTTCTTGGGGGTTATTTTCTTTCCCTGTTGAATGTAGGAGGTGCTGTCCTGAGTGGTGCTGTTGCCAGTTAGGATGACCAGATAGCAAGTGTGAAAAATCAGGGCAGGTGGGCGGTAATAGTCACCTATATAAGACAAAGCCCCAAATATTGGGACTGTCCCTATAAAATTGGGACATCTGGCCAGCAGAGCACTCAAACCCTTCTGAAGATATTAGGCACTTCCCAGGATCCTGCTCTCGCTGAGTTTCCCAGATATGAACTAGTGGAATATTGCTTCCTTCTTCAGTGTGATACTTTCCCTTTGTTACATGAATTGAGTCTCATACAGTGTCTAATATATCTGTGTGCTAATGCCCTCTACTGATATAGGATGGACCTGCTCTTGTATATTTGCAGTCAGTTTTGTCCTAGTTCTGAAAAAGGGCCGATTCAACACTAAGATGTTCTTGTCGAATTCATTTACAAGTAACCTCATTTGTTCTTAAACACTCCTTTGCTTCCTTGTGATCAGAGCTAATCCAATCCATGATGTCTTTTCTATATTGTAGCTCCATTAGTTTTCGTATGTCTTTCTAGCTTTATTCAATAAGCAACGCTTCCACCTCTGCCCTTCTTGCAATCACATGCTTTTCCCACGGGTACTAAGAATCTGACTCCATTTATCCTCATTGCTCTAGCGACTCAGGTTAGACTATAAAACACTGACACAGGGACTGGATCTCTTATTCTGTGACCTCCCCTGAACATTCATGCTAAGATTGAAACTATACAGCATAATATCAGTTCAAGCAGAATGTAACCTGCTGTCACACCACGTTCTTTTTTGCTGGCATCAGAGACTCCCTTAGGGGAGGATCTGTTAATCGAGATTCTCTATATCTTAGTAAGGAGGAGAGGATTGAAGATGATAAATATAGGGAGTTTCTGATGAGAAACAGCCAAATGAAAGAGTCTAATTCAATTACATCACATAATGGAAGACCGCTAAAAAGTGACAATTTTTAAAAGTACTTATATACAAATGCTAGAAGTCTAAATACTAAGGTTGGTCAACTAGAGTGCCTCATATTAAATGAGGATATTGATATAATGGGCATCATAGAAACCTGGTAGAATGAGGATAATCAATAGGACACTGTAATACCAGGGTACAAAATATATCGGAAGGACAGAATAGGTCATACTGCCACTCTCCCACCAGCATATGTGAAAGCAAGTGTAGAGTCAAATGAAGTAAAAATCTTAAATGAACCATAGAATCTGTACCACAGAATCTCTATGGATAGTAATTCCATGCTTGAATAATAAGGATATAGCACTAGGGATATTCTACTGACCAGGATGGCGATACTGACTGAAATGCTCTGGGAGATTAGAGAGGCTATAAAAATAAAAAAAACTCAATAATAATAATAATAATGGGGGATTTCAGCTATCCCCCTAATTACTGGGTACATGTCACCTCAGGATGGGATGCAGAGAAAAAGTCAACCCGGGTTTTGTAAAAGGAAATCATGCCTTGCCAATCTACTAGAATAGTGGTTCTCGAAGTTTTATACTGGGGTGACCCCTTTCACATAGCAAGCCTCTGGGTGCGACCCCCTTATAAATATATTTTAAAGTGTTTTTAATTTAACACCATTATAAATGCTGGAGGCAAAGCGGGGTTTTGGGTGGAAGCTGACCGCTTGCTACCCCCCATGTAATAACCTTGTGACCCCCTGAGAGGTCCAGACCCCCAGTTTGAGAACCCTGTACTAGAATTCTTTGAAGCAGGGGGTGGGGGCAACAAGCATGTGGACAAGGGTGATCCTGTGGATATCATGTATTTAGATGTTCAGAAAGCCTTTGATAAGGTCCTTCACTGAAGGTTGTTAAGCAACGTAAGCTGTCATGTGGTAAGAGGGAAGTTCCTCTCATGGATCAGTAATTGAAAGAGGAGTGTCCATGTACCAGCAATGGAGATACAGGTGAGCAACCATTTTCATGTTCTCTCCACAAGTACTAATGCGGAGAGTGGAGTAGATGATACATCTGAGGGAAGGGAGCAGAAGGAGACTCCACCGATTAGAAGGCATGAGATGCACTGTCCTAGGGATGGGGGTTTCACGACCACCGTTCCCAAGAGAAGGAGGAGTCATCTATCTGCCGCCCCGACCGAGAAAACCGAGAGGTCTGCTGCTTGCCAGGAGCTAGGATTCACGATGTGATGGAGAGACTGCCGAGACTCATCAAGCCCTCGGATCGCTACCCCTTCCTGCTTCTCCACGTGGGCACCAATGATACTGCCAAGAATGACCTTGAGTGGATCACTGCAGACTACGTGGCTCTGGGAAGAAGGATAAAGGAGTTTGAGGCGCAAGTGGTGTTTTCATCCATCCTCCCTATGCAGGGAAAAGGCCTGAGTAGAGATCGTCGAATTGTGGAAGTCAACGAATAGCTACGCAGGTGGTGTCGGAGAGAAGGCTTTGGATTCTTCGCCCATGGGATGGTGTTCCAAGAAGGAGGAGTGCTAGGCAGAGACGGGCTCCACCTAACGAAGAGAGGGAAGAACATCTTCGCAAGCAGGCTGGCTAACCTAGTGAGGAGGGCTTTAAACTAGGTTCACTGGGGGAAGGAGACCAAAGCCCTGAGGTAAGTGGGGAAATGGGATACCGGGAGGAAGCACAAGCAGGAGAGTGCAAGAGGGGAGGACTCCTGTCTCAGACTGAGAAAGCGGGACAATCAGCGAGTTATCTTAAGTGCCTATACACAAATGCAAGAAGCCTGGGAAACAAGCAGGGAGAACTGGAAGTCCTGGCACAGTCAAGGAACTATGATGTCATTGGAATAACAGAGACTTGGTGGGATAACTCACATGACTGGAGTACTATCATGGATGGATATAAACTGTTCAGGAAGGACAGGCAGGGCAGAAAAGGTGGGGGAGTTGCATTGTATGTAAGAGAGGAGTATGACTGCTCAGAGCTCCAGTATGAAACTGCAGAAAAACTTGAGAGTCTCTGGATTAAGTTTAGAAGTGTGAGCAACAAGGGTGATGTTGTGGTGGGAGTCTGCTATAGACCACCAGGGGGATGAGGTGGATGAGGCTTTCTTCCTGCAACTAGCAGAAGTTACTAGATCGCAGGCCCTGGTTCTCATGGGAGACTTTAATCACCCTGATATCTGCTGGGAGAGCAATACAGCGGTGCACAGACAATCCAGGAAGTTTTTGGAAAGTGTAGGGGACAATTTCCTGGTGCAAGTGCTGGAGGAACCAACTAGGGGCAGAGCTCTTCTAGACCTGCTGCTCACAAACCGGGAAGAATTAGTAGGGGAAGCAAAAGTGGATGGGAACCTGGGAGGCAGTGACCATGAGATGGTCGAGTTCAGGATCGTGACACAAGGAAGAAAGGAGAGCAGCAGAATACGGACCCTGGACTTCAGAAAAGCAGACTTTGACTCCTTCAGGGAACTGATGGGCTGGATCCCCTGGGAGAATAACATGAGGGGGAAAGGAGTCCAGGAGAGCTGGCTGTATTTTAAAGAATCCTTATTGAGGTTACAGGAAAAAAACATCCCAATATGTAGAAAGAACAGTAAATATGGCAGGCGACCAGCTTGGCTTAACAGTGAAATCCTTGCTGACCTTAAACACAAAAAAGAAGCTTACAAGAAGTGGAAGATTGGACAAATGACCAGGGAGGAGTATAAAAATATTGCTCAGGCATGTAGGAGTGAAATCAGGAAGGCCAAATCACACTTGGAGTTGCAGCTAGCAAAAGATGTTAAGAGTAATAAGAAGGGTTTCTTCAGGTATGTTAAGAACAAGAAGAAAATCAAGGAAAGTGTGGGCCCCTTACTGAATGAGGGAGGCAACCTAGTGACAGAGGATGTGGAAAAAGCTAATGTACTCAATTATTTTTTTGCCTCTGTCTTCACGAACAAGGTCAGCTCCCAGACTGCTGCACTGGGCAGCACAGTATGGGGAGAAGGTGACCAGCCCTCTGTGGAGAAAGAAGTGGTTCGGGACTATTTAGAAAAACTGGATGAGCACAAGTCCATGGGGCCGGATGCGCTGCATCCGAGGGTGCTAAAGGAGTTGGCGGATGTGATTGCAGAGCCATTGGCCATTATCTTTGAAAACTCATGGCGATCGGGGGAGGTCCCGGATGACTGGAAAAAGGCTAATGTAGTGCCTATCTTTAAAAAAGGGAAGAAGGAGGTTCCGGGGAACTACAGGCCAGTCAGCCTCACCTCAGTCCCTGGAAAAATCATGGAGCAGGTCCTCAAGGAATCAATTCTGAAGCACTTAGAGGAGAGGAAAGTGATCAGGAACAGTCAGCATGGATTCACCAAAGGCAAGTCATGCCTGACTAACCTAATTGCCTTCTATGAGGAGCTAACTGACTCTGGATGAGGGGAAAGCAATGGATGTGTTATTCCTTGACTTTAGCAAAGCTTTTGGTACAGTCTCCCTCAGTATTCTTGCCAGCAATTTAAAGAAGTATGGGCTGGATGAATGGACTATAAGGTGGATAGAAAACTGGCTAGATCATCAGGCTCAATGGGTAGTGATCAACGGCTCCATGTATAGTTGGCAGCCAGTTTCAAGTGGAGTGCCCCAAGGGTCGGTCCTGGGGCCGGTTTTGTTCAATATCTTCATTAATGATCTGGAGGATGGCGTGAACTGCACTCTCAGCAAGTTTGCAGATGACACTAAACTGGGAGGAGTGGTAGATACACTGGAGGGTAGGGATAGGATACAGAGGGACCTAGACAAATTAGAGGATTGGGCCAAAAAAAACCTGATGAGGTTCAACAAGGACAAGTGCAGAGTCCTGCACTGAGGACGGAAGAATCCCATGCACTGTTACAGACTAGGGACCGAATGGCTAGGAAGCAGTTCTGCAGAAAAGGACCTAGGAGTTACAGTGGATGAGAAGCTGGATATGAGTCAACAGTGTGCCCTTGTTGCCAAGAAGGCTAATGGCATTTTGGGCTATATAAGTAGGGGCATTGCCAGCAGATCGAGGGACGTGATCATTCCCCTCTATTTGACATTGGTGAGGCCTCATCTGGAGTACTGTGTCCAGTTTTGGGCCCCACACTACACGAAGGATGTGGAAAAATTGGAAAGAGTCCAGCGGAGGGCAACAAAAATGATTAGGGGGCTGGAACACATGACTTATGAGGAGAGGCTGAGGGAACTGGGATTGTTTAGTCTGCAGAAGAGAAGAATGAGGGGGGATTTGATAGCTGCTTTCAACTACCTGAAAGGGGGTTCCAAAGAAGATGGATCTAGACTGTTCTCGATGGAACCTGATGACAGAACAAGGAGTAATGGTCTCAAGTTGCAGTTGGGGAGGTTTAGGTTGGATATTAGGAAAAACTTTTTCACTAGGAGGGTGGTGAAGCACTGGAATAGGTTACCTAGGGAGGTGATGGAATCTCCTTCCTTAGAGGTTTTTAAGGTCAGGCTTGACAAAGCCCTGGCTGGGATGATTTAGTTGGGAATTTGTCCTGCTTTGAGCAGGGGGTTGGACAAGATGACCTCCTGAGGTCCCTTCCAACCCTGATATTCTATGATTCTATGATAGGAAACCAAGAGTAGGAATAATTGGTCAGTTTTCAGAATAGAGAGAGGTAAATAGTGGTGTCTCTCAGGGTTCTGTACTGGGACCAGCCCTATTCAACATATTCAGAAATGATCTGGAAAAAGAGGTAAACAATGACATGGCAAAATTTGCAGGCGATGCAAAAGTATTCAAGACAGTAAAATCCAAAGCAGACTGCAAACAGTTACTAAGGGATCTCACAAAATTGGATGACTGAGCAACAAAATGAGATGAAATTCAAAGTTGATAAATTCAAAGTAATGAACATTGGAAAACACAATCCCAACTATACATGTAAAACTATGGGCTCTAAATTAGCAGTTACCACTTGAGAAAGATCTTGGAGTCATTATGGATAGTTCTCTGAAAACATCCACTCAATGTGCAGCAGAAGTCAAAAAAGCTAACAAATGTTGGGAATCATTAGGAAAGGGATAGATAATAGACAGAAAATATCATATTGCCTCCATATAAATCCATTGTACGCCCACATCTTGAATATGGTTTGCAGATATGATCACCCCATCTCAAAAAATATATATTGGAATTGTAAAAGGTACAGAAAAGGGCAACAAAAATGATTAGGGGTATAGAATAGCTTCCATATGAGGAGCAATTAATAAGGCTGGGACTTTTCAGCTTGGAAAAGAGACAACTAAGGTGGGATATGATAGAGGTCTAAAGAGCATGACTGGTTTGGAGAAAGTAAATATGGAAGTGTTATTTACATTCAAAAGTCTGTGGCTCAGAATGCAGAGGGTTTTTTTGTACAGGCTGTCTACAATTTACTAACGCTGTGGGACCCCCCCAATAGGCACAATAGTAAGTAGCAATGTCAATGGAGGTTATATTATTTATGGTCAGGGTACAGGTCAACTGGACAGTCTTTTCATTATTAAACTTTCCTTTATCTGAGTCTCTGTCAAGGACAGATTGCGTTGAGATGAACAAAATCCACTTTGGAGCTGTACTGGGTCTCTGTATATACCAGTGTATATAAGCCTTGTCAAAATCCCCAGATACAGAAACACAGCAGTCAATTCGTATGGCATTACTTTCTTCCCTGGTGATGGATGGTTGAGGTTGGGTCAGACGCACTTGTGAGGAGCCATCTGTGGAGAAACAATGAAAAAATATCAACATAAAACTGACATAATGTGAAGGCTGTCCAGCTGCTTATGTTATGGGCCTACATATGTGGAGAGCAGTCTGAGCAACGCACAGGAGCAAACTGTAGCAACAAAGTCTTCAGCAGCAACATTTTTGCTGCCCTTGTTAGACTCCAGCCAAAGAATGTAAATAATGAATTTGAATGGAGAGAGACGTGTAGGTGGGGAGAGGAAGTGACCCATTTAGGTAACCTCCAGTTAAGTAGTATTGGCTGTAGAAGACTTATTTCAAGGTGAGGTAGAGTTACTGCTGCTCGTATGACAACTTTGACGTTGAGTGAGTTTCAACCCTGGCACTGGCATGATACAGATTCCTTGGGTGTGTTTCATGATCCTTTAATGAATAATGAAGTATCTGTGTTGATGATTATTTCTGTTGTTTATTACACCCTGAGGTACTACGCAGGATCTGGGCCCTGGGGTAAAAACAAAGAGGCAAAGTTCTGCCTCAGACTGCTGACATTCTAAAAAAAGGAGTGACCTTCCAAGCTTGTGGGGAAAGGGAAAAGTCAAAACAAATAACCTTTTTTCTCTATT
This sequence comes from Trachemys scripta elegans, assembly GCF_013100865.1. NCBI lineage: Eukaryota > Metazoa > Chordata > Testudines > Emydidae > Trachemys > Trachemys scripta. Next base: position 89,146,825 of record NC_048299.1, read on the forward strand.
TCTTTGTTTATGCACAAACATACTGCTTTTTGTTTTCTCCTCACTCATTCCCAAAGCTCAGTCATTGAGTGTTAGCAGATTTCTTGTACGCCCTGTGGAAGAGAAATCTTACAGAGGAGAAGGTAATGCTATTCCCTATGAGACCAGTCAGGGGCTATTCTATGTGTATGTGACGGTGTGGAAGAAAGCATGATTTTATTTGTTGGAGAACTGGATAGGCAGATGGTGGACCAGAGTGGGCAGTTTGGAAAAAGAGTGGGGAGAAGAAAATACTGTTGATGGTGCAATTAAAACTGTTGTTGTCTTTAAGTCATTCACGCATTGCTTTCCCTGGGAAGCTGCTGAGCCACCACAGAAAGAGCGAGACAGAGTGCCCTCAGATCCCATGGATGCCAGTGGAAGTTGATGGTGTTCACAATGTTTCTGGAGATACTGAGCATCTGGCAGATTTGAGCTGTAGTGCATTTTTCAGTTTTAAATTCTTCAGTGTTTCTCCCTGTGATGTTACACTCCATATGTTTTAGTATGAATATAACGTAACTGGAATATGCTTTATGCAAAAGGTCTCTTGTAAGGTATCATTACAAAGCATATAATCTACTGAGTGTATTCATCCTATTTGTATGAATGTATCATTCTTGTATCTGAAGCTAGAAATATGAAGTATTACTCTGAAGTCCTATTGTAATTATGGAAAGTGTGGGCCATTAACAGTGGCTTGGAATCTTGATGGCTCCCATTAACTAGGACAATTGGTTGTAAATGTCTCTGTTTATTTGCAGGCGTTCCTGTGAGTCAGGCCAGAAAGAATGGGGTCTCACAGGACATGTCACCTGGTACTGGAATCCATCTTAAACCTGGTGCTTTTCATTTAGAAGGAGGGGTGGGTACCCAGAGAGAGAAAAGATTCCCGCCTTGTACAAAAGCTCTAAAAGGGGTGGAACAGAACAAAGGAGGTGGACAGTCATGAGAAATCCCCTAGTTATCACCTGAGCTGGAACTAACAAGAACTGTACCAGAGGAAAGGATTGGGGGCAGACTAAGAAGGAGTCTAGTCTGTGAAAGAAGCTTATTGGGACATCTCTGAGGGTGAGGTTTACCTGTATTCAGTTTACTATTGTATTAGGCTTAGACTTGCATGTTTTGTTTTATTTTGCTTGGTAACTTTCTTTGTTCTGTCTGTTATTACTTGAAACCACTTAAATCCTTCTTTTCATATTTTTGTTTGTTTATTAACCCACAGTAAGTGATTAATACCTGGGGGAGCAAAGAGCTGTGCATATCTCTCTATCAGTGTTATGAAGGGCAGACAATTTATGAGTTTACCTCGTATAAGCTTTATACAGAGTAAAACAGATTTATTTGGATGGGTTTGGATCCCATTGGGAACTGGGTGTCTGGGTGCTGGAGATTTTAGTTAAATTCTGCAGTTTTGGGCATGGACCAAACCTGGGCCTGTGTTGCAGCAAACTAGTGTGTCTGGATCAACAAGGCAGGATTCTGAAGTCCCAAGCTGGCTGTGGAAAATTGGCTCAGAGATGATTCCAGCACATCAGGTGACAATCCCAAGGTGATCTCTGTGACCGAACCCATCACACTCCCTACTTAATTGTGATAGCGTGGCTATCTCACTACTCATAACAGAGCTAACATCTCTGTGCTAATGTCCTCTATTCAAATAGGATGGCCTGCTCATGTACACTTAGCCCTGGTCTACAGTACAAATTTATGGTAGGATAACTACAGCACTCAGGTGTAGAAATCCATGATCCCAAGCAACAGTTATATTGACCTAACTCCCAGTATAGACAGCACTATGTTGATGGGAGGCACCGGTGGAAGGCTTCTGCTGTTGACATAGCTACCATCTCTGGGGAAGGCGGAGTATCTACACTGACAGAAGCTTTCTTGTTAACATAGATAGTGTCTTCACTAAGTGCTACAGTAGTGCAGCTGTGCAACTGCAGCTCAGTAAATGTAGACACATCCTTAGTTTCACCCCAACTCTTAATTTACAAGGAACTTCGTTAATTTTTCATTATTAGTTTTTGTTAACTTTCAGTTGGGACTAATCCAATGCAGAGAACTCCATTTACTTGAACTAAAGAAGAACTCTGTTTAGTTCTCCTTTAGTGATCAAAAAGCCACCAAGCGGTGATGTTCTGTACATTTCAAGAGCCTTTTTTTTATAAACAGACAATTCATTTCTCTGTTAAACACAGAATAAAGCAGCATAATCCCACTCATAGGCCCTATACAGATAAATGTCACATAGTTGAGGAAATCTGGAACCATCCATTAGAAGGTAGTGTGCATTAACACGCGTACACACCTACACAGCCTCCAGTTAATTAAAGTATATGACAATTGCTTTTAATGTTCTGCACTATTAGTTTACATTTGTACCGTTAGACCCTGATCCAGTCTGTCATGCTTTTATCATCTCCCCTCCTTCAAATTTCTGTTAAAATGCACTCTTCCTGTGGGCCTTCAAAACCTAATTCCTCTTGGCGCTGTGTATGTGTGTGAGAGAGAGAATGCCTGACCATATGGCAGAGAGTAGAAAAGAAGGAACTAAATAATAAAAAAAAAGTCTGAGTCTGAAAATGTGTCCAGATGCACATTACTGCAGTCCTTGTTTTCCTTCCTTCATTATCCATCATGATTTAATCCATGTTTCTCTAGTAACTCCTCTCAGTTTAGGGTATCAGCTCTGTGGGACAGGGACTTTAATCATCTATTTGCTCATGAGGTGCATTCATATGTATAGCTCGATAGAAATATCTGCTCCAGGAGAGTGTGACTTTTATATTACATCTCATCTAACAAACTGGTATCACAGACTAAATATGAAACTGTTCTTTAGAACTGAACTTCACGGTTTTATGAGCAGGCATCTCCTGGACTAAGAAGCTCTTCGCAGGTCAAATGCTAATTAAATAGTTCAATTTTTTTCCCTCTTTCTGCTCTGCTAATGTCAACATGTGTTGTAACAATCCTAGTCTAGTTTTGTGTGCTGTGGAATATGTAGCTGTCCTGGGCAACTATGTGGTCTTATTGTTTGGCAGACACAGGTGGGATCTTCTTGTTTGCAAAACTTGCAAGAGCAACTGTTTTGTTGCTTTTTATCTCTTGTTGCAGAAACCAGTAAGGGGTTTCTGCATCTGGTTCTATCATGAGAAGCAGGATTAGGAGGTAGCTGTGGTTTCATATATTTGAAAGACTGTAGTTGAGAATACAAAGTAGGTTTTTGTACAGAATGTGAATGGTTTTTTAATGCTGTGTGATCCCAAGCGGCACAGTAATAGGTAGCGGAATCACTCTTGGTGGTTTTCTTTACTGTCAGGGTACAGGTCGACTTGGAGAGCTGCTTCTCTGCTTCAAACTTTCCCTTCTCAGAATCCTGGTCGAACTCCGGTTTTCCTGATGAAAAATAGAGAATCCGTTCCAGAGCTGCATCAGGTCTCTGTCGATACCAGTGTATATAAGCACTACTCAGGGTTATGCCAGAAACATGACAGTCAATTCGTGCAGTTCTATCATTTGCTTTGGTGATGGATAGTTGAGATTGTATCAGTTCTAGGGCCTCTCCATCTACAGAGAAAAGAGACAAATGCCATTTAATTTGAAATTGAATGAACATGGAAAATCTCCGATTATTGCTCAATAATGTCCCTGTGTGTAGAAGCCTAGGAGGGAAAAAAGCAACTTACAAGACAAAACTACTGAAGCAACAAGAAAAACCTGCAATAGTAACATTCTCACTAAGTTATGATGAACCTGCTGCTGAAAAACAAAGGAGTATGAATGTGATCTCAGAAGAAGGGAGGAGTCACTTGAGCAGAGGAAGTGATTGATAGGCAGATCAGAGGGTGAGAAATGTCCAGTGACGATGAGCTATTTCAAAGTAATATAGATTTGCATTTGCCATCTATAAAAGTTCATAAGGCTGGATTTTAAGATAGGAACATTTACTAAGCTGCCTTACTAAGCTGCCCTGGTTTCCCTCATGTTAGCCTACAACTCTTCTCTGACTGCTCCCTTGTTTAGAACTTTTTCAAAAAGAGTATGAGATTTTTATAACAATAGCTAAAGGTACTGAGGTTCTCTGGACTCCTTTGTTTTTCAACATAAACATCAGCAGATTTGATCAAGGAATAATGCTCTCAGCATGAAAAAGCCAATTAATATAACTTTTTCAAGCAGTGATGAAAATAGATCACTAAGGGTATGTCTACACTACAAAATTAGCTCAATTTTATAGTCGATTTTTAGAAATCGATTTTCTACAGTCAATTATGTATGTCCCCACTAAATGCATTAAGTCGGCAGTTTGCGTCCTCACTACCATGGCTAGCATCGACTTACGGAGTGGTGCACTGTGGGTAGCTATCCCACAGTTCCCTCAGTCTCCGCTGCCCATTGGAATTCTGGGTTAAGCACTCTATTCCTGATGGGGCAAAAACATTGTTGCGGGTGGTTTTGGGTACATGTCATTAGTCGCCCCTCCTTCCATGGAAGCAATGGCAGACAATCGTTTCCTGGGTTACCTGTGCAGACACCATACCACGGCAAGCATGGAGCACGCTCAGCTCACCATCACCACTGCTGTTGTGGGCAAGTCTGAGGTGGGGGCTGCTGTGATCCAAGTAGCCAATGCAATCATTGACATTCTGTTATCTGTTATCAATGATTCAGTCCTGCCTGGAATATCATGCGAGCTGGAAGCTTCTGCCTCAGGCTGCTTTCCTAGCTGGCAGCACTGTGCGGTCGCACCTACCCCAGCCTATCCCTTGCTCCCATGGCTCGTGAAGCCTGGACGGTAGTAAGGAGCAGTTCAACTATAGGGGAAGCAAGTGCAGAATGGTGGTAGAATGTGCCTTTGGACATTTAAAAGCTCGCTGGCGCTGTTTGCTGACTAGGTCAGACCTCAGCGCAACCATTCCCATTGTTATTGCTGCTTGCTGTGTGCGCCATAATATCTGTGAGAGTAAGGGGGAGACGTTTATGGTAGGGTGGGAGGTTGAGGCAAATCGCCTGATGTCCGATTTTGAGCAGCGAGACACCAGGGTGATTAGAAGAGCACAGCAAGGCGTGCTGCGCATCAGAGGCTTTGAAAATCAGTTTCATGACTGGCCAGGCTTCGGTGTGACAGTTGTGTGTGTTTCTCCTTGATGCAAATCCGCCCCCTTTCTTGATTTTAATTCCCTGTAAACCAACCTCCCTACCCCTTTGAAATAAAGTAACTATTGTTTTGAAACCATGCATTCTTTCTTTATTAATTAAAAAAAATGAGATAACGGACAAGGTAGCCCGGGTGGGATGCAGCGGGAGTCTGTGCTCTTGCTGGCTTTCCTGCAGCTCCAACAGACACTTGATCATGTCCGTTTGCACCCCCAACAGACGCGTCATCATGTCCGTTTGCTCTCCCATTAGCCTCAGCATTGCGTCCTGCTTCCGCTCTTCACGCTCACTTAATTCTTTCCTGGCCTCTGCCACTGAATGCCACCACGCATTAAGCTGTGCCCTATCAGTGCGGGAGGACTGCATGAGCTCAGAAAACATGTCATCGCAAGTGCGCTTTTTTTCGCTTTCTAACCTGCGATAACATCAGGGACGGCAATGATAGGGGGGGTGTAGAAACATTCTACGCTCTACGATTCTGGAAGGACTTCATGGTCACCTGTGCTGCTGATTGCTGCTGAGTTCGCCATGCTGACCAAACAGGAAATGAAATTCAAAAGTTCCCGGGGCTTTTCCTGTGTACCTGCCTAGTGTATCGGAGTTCAAAGTGCTGTCCAGAGCAGTCAAAATGGAGCACTCAGGGATAGCTCCCGGAGGCCAATAACATCAATTTGCATCCGCGCTACCCCAATTTCGACCCAGGTCGATTTTAGCGCTACTCCCCTCATCGGAGAGGAGTACAGAAGTCGATTTTAAGAGCCCTTTAGGTCAACAGTACGGGGTTGCTTGTGTAGATGCATTCATTATAAAATCCTGTAGTGTAGACCAGGGCTAAGGGTCCGATGCAAAATCAATGGGAAGTTGTTCAATTGATTTCAATGAGCTTTGGAATAAGCCCCAATTCCTAGGGAGAACTTACTCAGGAATTTTTCATTCTGTCTTAACTTGGAGTCCCTAGATCTGATAGAATTGTTGTCAAGGAAAAAAAAATCTCTTAGAACACATTTTTCTTGCACTAAAATCTGGCTCTTGTGTCATCCAAACTCATAGTTGCCTCAAGGATTAACTCTTTGTTTTCACCTAATTTAATAATTTGCTATTGTTTCAGAAGGCGTTTCGTACGCTGTTTTTGAATTATATTGCTATAGACACCCTGTCTGTGAAAGTGCTGTGCCAGGACAGAGGAGGTCCTATTGTGAAATATGCACAGACCACTATAAGCCAAATGCTGACTGCATTTACAGAGGTGCGAGACTACTGCTGGCACTGGCATTGCCCGTATGTAACTGGTGTCAAAATTTGGCATAATTCTAATGAGCTGGTGATTCTACTATATGTCCAACAGTGATATTCCTGTAGCTGACATTATTCTCGAGGCCAGCATCTGCCCCTCATTACAGCACATGTTCCAGAGAATGGTGTAATGTTGAGCAGAATTTGGCCCACTGTTCCATGGCCCCCCAGGGGTCTTCCAACTGCTGTGGACTGCTGGGCCAGGGTGCTCCTGCCATGCCTACTTCCTCCTAGGAGCTTCCCCATCAGCCACAGTGGGGAGGAGGTGGTGGTAGCAGCGCAGACCTGCCATGCTGGTGCTTTGCCACCTGGGGTAGTTCTTACACAAGGGGAATCCTCAGAGCCAGCTATGGCACCAGAATGGTGTGAAGTGATAGAGTGGGTCCTCTTGTGTGTGGAATTGCTGATCATCATCTTTTGTAATCAATGCTCCTGTGAGCTGTGAAGCCAAGGCAAGGCTGTCGCCTTATTCAGGGCTCACAGTTCTGCTTTGAAGGAACAGCAGGTCTTCAGCATTACTACTATTTTGGGGCAAACTCAATGTATTTCAGGGGCTGGGGGAGCAGAGCTGGTACCACAGCTCTAACTACCTCATCAGCCCTCAGAGCCTCACTCCTTTGTGACAGAATTATTAATTTCCACCTGGGCAATACAGCTCTCTCCAATCTCTGAAGGTTCCACTTTCCATGATCTTCAAACCCCTTGGTAGTTCTCTGCATCGCTAGTTCTTGGTTTTTGTGAATGGACTGAAACTGTGTGCACATCTACCTGTTAACCCTTTCATTAGTGCTGTTAGAACTGCTTGGGAACATTGTTTCTCCAGGATTTCTCATGCTGAGAATCCAAACATACAGTATTTCCTTCCAAAATTTCCTTCGGCTTTGTAGAATTTGCATTTATTTGAACTGCATCCCTTTAATCACAGAAAACCTTAAATATAGTTAGTGTGTGTGTGTGTGTGTGTGTGTGTGTGTGTGTGTGTGTGTGTGTGTGTGTGTGTGTGTGTGTGTGTGTGTGTGTGTGTGTGTGTTTCTCACTCATTCTTCCCTTTCAGTGATTTCAAATGTTGGCTTCTTGACAAACTGAAAAGGGACAGGCATTATTTTAAATGCTGCTGACCAGCAGCACACAACAAGAATACACGGTGTGTTTGCAGGGGTCTAGATATGGGTAATTATTCAAGAGCTGTACATTTGGGAAGACAGAGTCCAAATACCCAGAAGAGCTTTACTGTGTTCATTTGAACTTGGGTTGAGAATTTGCTACAATCTACAATTCCTGACCCTGCTGCTTCATTTCAAATGAAGTTTGATTTTTTAAATTCAGTGTTCCATGTAACTAAATCAAAACTTTATATTTTGCAAGAACACAGACGAAGAGGTGTTCATTTTGTATATTACCACTGCTCCTTGCTTATTTGCATCAAGTCCATTCCAATCACTTTTATTTCCATAAGCAGCTAAACTGGTTGCCTATGTGACCAGCAGAGTGCATAGCGGAGCTTGCACAATGAATGGTGCTGGTTATAATCTTGTTAATGCCTGACTGACAAACATAACTTTAGTTGTATTCAGTTCTCCTAATCACATGGGTCTGTTGTTGTGTTGTTGTTTTTTCTATTCTATGCAACAATGTTGCTTTATTTATTAAGCAACAACTTATTGTCATCCTTGATTGATTGGATTATCCAGCAATACTTGCCTTGAGCAATCAAAATTAATACTGGTGTTTTTAAATACAAATGATTTGGTTCTTGAGCTTTTGATGAACTAAACCAGTGAAAAGCCAAACCCATCACAAAGTGTATGGTGTAAATAGCTGAGTTATGCACTGTGGCAGTGTGAGGGTCAAGGAATCCTCTTCTTACTCAAACACTGGGGAAGCAGTGGAGCTATAGGGGAGGAGTGGAATTGCTCCTGTGACTCCCTGATCTCTGGTGTCTTGGTGGGTTGTTTTTCAGATGTGTGTAAGTGAGAGAGGTTGGGAGTGTTTAATGTGGGAAAGGGAAGTTAAGAGCTTTGCAATTATTTCTAACCACAGTAAGACTTCTGGTCATCCTTCACTCTTGCAGTAGTGAGTCCTGTAGTCTAGGTCCAGCTTCTATGAAATGTCTTTATCTTGTAGAAGCCTCCTCTTGTTCTGGTGGAATGTGGCTATCATGACAGGTCACTTTTGCAGAAAGAGAGGCAAGTTCTGAAGTAGGCAGAGCAAATCCCATGCAGGGCTTTAAATATCAGGCCAGAGACTTTAAGCAACTCTTGGTGACATCTTGCTGTGACCCAGGAACCTCTTGGTGCCAATTGGCAGAGGGCACAGGGGGTTATAGGAATCCCCTGAGTGTGATGTCTACATAACAGTGCACCAAAGGGTGGTACGTGGGGGCTCTACTAGCTGCCAGTAATGCACTGGTCAGTTTAGTCACTGTGAAATGCATGTACAGATAATGTTTAAGAAGTCATGTATCTATACTGGAAATTAAAGCCTTGAAGTTTAAAAGCAGGTCACCAGGAGGTGACAAGCCTTGGCCAGATTCTATTCAGGCAGGGGATAGGGGATGCTTCTCTGTTTGTCTGGTCAGGTGTGTATTGTGCATTGTATCTCACAATGCAAGCCTAGCTGCATGCAAAGCCAGATGCCAATTTTAAGATTGCAAGGTCAACAAGAGAGGGAGGCCACAGGGAAGAACAATCAAGAGGGGATTTCTGTCCCTTCCCTTGAAGAGCCAAGGCCAAAAGCACTGGTTGGGGGGTGGGATGGCTGAGGTCCCTTTGTGTTGCCCATCACTGGTGGCAGGCGCGGCACATTGTGCTCGGCTCTGGGACTGCCACAGCCTCACCTCAACCCGTACAGTGCAGTTCTCCTGCAGCAGGGAGGAGAGTGCTCGACCCAGCTGCGGAGAGACGGGGGGAAGGGGAGGCAAAGAAAGGAGACTGAACCTGTTACCCCAGTCAGAGCAGGGGTTCAGCCCCAAAGAACCCCAGCCTGTTCCTGGGGCAGAGGGGTGAGGTGAGCGACACTGAGACCAGTTTGGCCCAAGAGGGAAGGCACTGACAGATGGCTCATGGTGAGATGGAGTGGGTAAGATAGGCTGGGCTGTGGCATGTGAAGAGTTAAGGATGTTAGGGAGAGAGTGGGGCAGCCACCTTGTGGATGGGGAGTTGGGGTGTGCGGTAGGGGACCCCAGATTTGGGCGGAATGGGGCAGGGGAACCCTGGGTTTGGCAGGGGAGCCTCCAGTTGGCAAAACGGCTGAGCAAGCCAGGATGCTGGGGACAGGCTGAGATCGCTCCCACTGGCATCTTCATGCTCCACCCTGGGCAGGGATGGATGGCTGGGGAGGGCACCGTGCGCAGCCTGCAATGGGGGGAATGTGGCTCCTAGCACGGACAGCAGAGATGGGAGGGGGGAAGAGGACAGGTCAGTGCCCTGGGGAGGGGGTCCTCTGACCCACCCCCACCCCACTGCAAAACAGCACACCCACACCCCACTGCTGGCCACCGAGATGGAGGGGACAGCTCAGTGCACAGGGGAAGGTCCTAGATACTCCCCACTGCAAAATAGCAACTTGCCATTGTCTGTCTGCAAGCCAGATGCTGAGGAAAGGAAGAGGAAACCTTCCAGTTGTGCCTCTGCTGCTCCTCTGACCCCAGCACCCTCCTCCCCAAAAAATCCCTGTCTTCCAGACCCTGTCCCCGACACACACTCTCCACACAGATTCTAGCAGGCAGGACAAATGGATGGGGCTGTGAGACCGGGAGCTGCATTGAAGGGCCAGGGTTGCAAGGGGAGTGGAAAGATGCAGTTTGGGGGGGCAACACCCTTACATGCTCCCCAATCTCCAATCCTACCAGTGGACCACCTTGGACTGTATTGTGGCCCACTTTCATCTCTCAATATTATCCTATTCAACTCAAACCCACCCCCAAATCCTTACACGCTCTTATAAAACCCCAAAGGCACAATGGCTTTCCTCCAAGAATTTCATTTATCTACTAATAGTGCTCACCACCACCCTGAGTATAGATCCCTCCCTTCTTGCATGACAGGCTTTTTGAGCTGGGACAGTCTGAGTTCTAGACGGGTGCAGAGGAGATAACGGTAGCTCCACAGGGTTCTCTGGTGGCAGAGGAGCAGGAAAAGAGCCCAGACGTGGACTAGATCCTGGAACAGACTCTGTGGCTAGCTGGGCTGGGGAATGTCCTAGGTCCATGTTCTGAGGATCTGTTTGGGCCCAGGGAATGCACTGGAAAGGAAGCACCAACGGAGCCAGAGCTGCAGCTGGGAAGTGGCCACTGCTGCCACCTTCGTTGTTACTATGGGGGAAAATTGCAGCATAAGTGGGAGAGATTTCTGGGTTAACCAATAAACCATTTGTTTAACCATGATTCAACCAATAAAACTATTGTTATGGAGGATATTTATGTGCTATAGAGTGGCCCTAGCTTCAGTTGCAGGTGGAAGCCATGCCAGTTCCTTGCTCCTCCTTCCTCCAACCTTCCCACCCTCCCCACCATGTGTGATCCAAGCGTGTGGGGGGGGGGATGGAATTTAAATGTGCAACTATTGATTTATTCTAGCAACTGTTGCATTGATGGTGGGAAGAAATCAGATATCAGGCTACAGGCTTAGGAAGCTTAAGTACATGTTCTTGTCTTCCAATAGCTGTCACTCTGTAGTACAGTTATTCCAATCCTAGTATTACAGCACTGTGGCAGGAAAATTGCATTTTAAATCCCAGGGGCTATACCATGTAAAAAAGTCCCTTCGTGACAATGGCATACTTGTGTTGTCCCATGCGTGGCACAATGTCTGGGGGGTGGGAACATGGAGGCAGTTTCATCGTCACCAAGTTTCTGCATCCTAGTTCAGAATCCTGATGATGTTTGTTAGAATTTTTTCCCACCTCTAGCTAGTGATGCTTAACTATTTTTCATAGAGGAGAAAATGAAGACAGTGAGTGATATTACTGGCAGGGAAATCTTCCAGCTGTGTATCTTAGCTCTCTCCGTTCATTTGATGTGCTGTTCAGGCAGCCTGGATAAAATGTCTTCTCGTTGATAAACTGATCTTCCGCCAGAGGCCTGGAAAATTTGCTTTCTCTTCTAATCGGGGTCTCCAGCAAACTAACATCCTCCAAAGGTTGTCCTTGGCAGTAATCATGTTGAAACCAACATTGGTAAGAGGCCCAACAAATGGTAGGAAGCATGTAAAACTACATTCAAGGATAGATTTGATAGGAATGACTTTCCAAAGATTATTAACCAGAAATGAAGGAGGAACTAGATATCTGACTTGTACTATAAATTTTTGCAGGACATGGTCAGTCACATGCTGCATTGTACCTATAAAAGTTTGCTTTTACTACACACTTTTAAATCTATACCTGCCATACTTAAAAACATCAGCTGTATGTGGTGGTCTTATGTCTAGCTGAGAGAAAACAGGAAGGAGCATCTACTCCTTAATCTCAGAGCTGAAGACAGGCAGCAGCTGTAATTTTTGTACTTTTTTGAAAGTCTGTGGCTCAGAATACATAGTGAGGTTTTTGTACAGGCTGTCTATGGCTTTCTAACACTGTGCGATCCCAATAGGCACAATAATAGATAGCTCTGTCGTCGGTAGTTATTCCATTTACTACTAGGGTAGAGATGGGCTGGTCAGGGTTATTTTCACAATCAAACTTATCATCGGAGCCTTTGTCAAATTCAACTTTTACAGCTGAGATGTACAGAATCCGCTCTGGAGCTTCTCCAGATCTGTGTCGATACCAGTGTATAACAGCACTCCTGAAGTTCTGAATGCCAGAAGCCTCACAGTCTATACGTGCAGTTTTAGTTTCTGCCCTGGTAATGGACAACTGAGCTTGTCTCAGATGTATTTGTGCACATCCATCTAGAAAGAGAACAAGAAAAGAAAACATGAAATTAACATGAATCTGGAGCAGGATGATTTGTTACTCAGTAATGCACAACTGTGTACAAAAGGGTAAAAAAGAAACGTACAAGACAAAACCAAAGCCAAAATAATGACGTGGAGCAGCAACATTTTACAGGTTTTGCTTGGACCTGCATCTATGAGAAATGTGACTTGTGCTAGGGTGGAAGGAGAGGTGCATATGTGGACTGGCAATGACTCATTTAGTTAACATGTGATGAGGTTTTGTTGGCTGCATATGTTAATTTAAAGTAAGGTAGAGTTATGGCTGAAACTCACCAGACTTTACTTTTATCAGAAAATTATCTGGCAAGAAGAAAATTCTTCAGCTGTCTTTAGACCAGCCTAGATTGTATCATAAAAGTTTTTTTTTTTCTTGTTTATACCACAGTGGTTTCCCATAGGCCTCTGTGTGGATGGTGTCCCCATTGTGTGAGGTACTATACATAGAAATATATGGAGTGACTGTGCCAAATACCCTTTTAGAGTGAAGATATGTCTACACGGCAGCTGGGAGTGGTAGCGGGGCTGGAGTTTGCACACTAAAAATAGAAGCGTTTGGTCTGAGCTTGGTAGCTGGCCTGAGTCTCCATTGGAGTCATAACATCCATGCTGCTATTTTTAGCACACTGGCTCAAGCCCCAGTAGCACAAGTCTGTCTGCCCAGAGCTGGGAGTCTCTGCCAGTTACATTGTACACACTCTCACTGGGTTGTGGAAAAGGAAACAGTAAGGGGAGGGATAGCTCAGTGCTTTGAGCATTGGCCTGCTAAACCCAGGGTTCTGAGTTCAATCCTTAAGGGGACCAGTTAGGGATCTGGAGTAAAAATCTTTCTGGGGATTGGCCCTGCTTTGAGCAGGGGGTTGGACTAGATGATCTCCTGAGGTCCCTTCCAACCCTGATATTCTATGATTCTAGATATACAATGTTTAAAGCCAGTTTTTCTGCTGGTATCAACTTGCACAGCTCCATTGATTTTAATAAAAAGAACAGGAGTACTTGTGGCACCTTAGAGACTAAAAAATTTGTTAGTCTCTAAGGTGCCATAAGTACTCCTGTTCTTTTTGCGGATACAGACTATCACGGCTGCTACTCTGAAACCTACCATTGATTTTAATGAGGTTTCAACCATTTACACCAGCAGAAAATTTTATACTTAATGTTCAAATATACCATTTCCCTCTTCAGCCAGAGTCACCATGTGCAGGCAGATTTCTTGTAGGAGTTTCACCAGGAGTGGGTCTTGAGAGGGATTTGAAGGAGAAGAGTGGTTTAGGAGTGTGTGTGTGTGTGTGTGTGTGTGTGTAGGGGTATTCCACACGTAAGTGGTGAAAGAAAGTACCAAGATGTTTGTGGTCAGGGGTGCAGTCTTTTTGCTTGTTTGTACAGTGCCCTGCGGATCAGATCTGTGACTGGGGTTCCTAGCTATGACTGTAACTAATATAAAGATGAAGGGACAGGCAGAGCCATGTTGCTCACACAGTAAAGACTAATTTTCTTGGGGGTTATTTTCTTTCCCTGTTGAATGTAGGAGGTGCTGTCCTGAGTGGTTCTGTTGGCAGTTAGGGTGACCAGATAGCCAGTGTGAAAAATCCATAATGTCTTTTGTATATTGTAGCTCCATTAGTTTTCTTGTGTCTTTCTAGCTTTATTCAATAAGCTATGCTTCCACCTCTGCCTTTCTTTCAGATACCTGCAATCACAAGCTTTTCCTCACGGGTTCTAAGAATCTGACTCCATTTATCCTCATTGCTCTAGTAACCCACCTTAGACTATAAAAACATTGAGGCAGGGACTCTTATTCTGTAAAGTTCCCTGAACATTCATGCTAAGATTGAAATTATACAGCATAATATTAGTTCAAGCAGAGAGTAAACTGCTGGCACACCATGTGTTTTCTGTTGAACTGGCATCAGAGACTAAATAAAGGTTGGTTCTTCAGAACAGAACATTGTTCTTTATCAAGTGAACAATAAGCTCTTTGTACCTCAGGGATAATTAAACAGCAGGAAAGCAGCCTAAATAAACTTACTCCTCGATATACAATGTATATTACGGAGTAATATCAAAATGCGGTGTTAAGCAGTCAGGCTGTTTTGCAGTGCCATTTGTTGACTTGTGTTCTGATCTAAAGCCCTTTGAAGTCAATGGAAAGACACTTGTGGATCTCAGTGGGCATTGGGGCAAGCCCTAACTGGAATCTATAGACAATAACATGAGGCTCTGTACCTGAGGAGGATATTATGAAGGATAAGCCCAAGTTACTGGGAAAATATTTTATTGAACCTGTGCACTGGGTCCAATGCTCCAATTTAACTTTCACTTGCTTCCTGTTTCAGCAGATGAATGATGTCTGCATTGGGAGATTGTAGTTTGTCAGTTATGGGGGTGAAATCCTAGCCCTATTTCCTTCTCCGGAGCCAGGATTTTCACCCTAGGTGTTATGCTCCTCTAGACTGATGACAAACCTCCACCCAGACAGCCCAGCTTTTAAACTAAGGGCTACGGGAAAACTCACAGGTGTGGAGGAGCATGTCGTTCAGAGAGAGACATCCCTTAGGGAGGATCTGTTAATCGAGATTATCTTCATCTTAGTGAGTAGGAGAGGATAGAAGATGATAAAGACAGGGACGATCTGATGAAAAACAGCCAAAGGAGAGTCCAATTCAATTACATCACATAATGGAAGACAGCTAAGTGACAATTTTTTGTAAATTATTGCTAGAAGTCTAAATACTAAGGTGGGTGAACTATAGTGCCTCATATTAAATGAGGATATTGATATAATGGGCATCATAGAAACCTGGTGGAATGAGGATTATCAATAGGACACAGTAATACCAGGATACAAAATATATCAGAAGGACAGAATAGGTCATTCTGGTGGGGGAGTGGCACTAATGTGAAAAAGTGTTGAGTCAAATGAAGTAAAGATAAAATAAAAATCTTAAATGAACCACAGAATCTGTACCATAGAACCTCTATGGATAGTAATTCCATGCTTAAATAATAAGGACATAGCAGTAGGGATATTCTACTGACCTAGGGTGACCAGATGTCCTTATTTTATAGGGACAGTCCCAATATTTGGGGCTTTTTCTTATATAGGCACCTATTATCCCCCATCCCCGTCCTGATTTTTCACATTTGCTGTCTGGTCACCCTATACTGACCACCTCACCAGGATGGTGATAGTGACTGTGAAATGCTCAGGGAGACTAGAGAGATTATAAAAATAAAAAACTCAGCTATCCCCCTATTGACTGAGTACATGTCACCTCAGAATGGGATGCAGAGATAAAGTTTCTTGACACTTTAAATGATGCTTCTTGGAGCTGCTAGTCCTGGAACCCACACGTGGAGAGGCAATTCTTGATTTAGTCCTAAGTGGAGCACAGGATCTTGTCCAAAAAGTGAATATACCTGGACTGCTTGGTAATAGTGACCATAACAAAACGCAATTTAACCTCCCTGTGCCGGGGGAAACACCAAAGCAGCCCACCAAGGTAGCATTTAATATCAGGAAGGGGTACTACACAAAAACGCAGACTTTAGTTAAACAGAAATTAAAAGGTACAGTGCCAAAAGTGAAATCCCTGCAAGCTGCATGGAAAGTTTTTAAGAACACCATTATAGAAGCTCAATTTAAGTGTATGCCCCAAATTAAAAAACCTAGTAAGAGGACCAAAAAAGTGCTACCATGGCTAAACAGCAAAGAAAAGGAAGCAGTTAAAGGCAAAAAGGCATCCTTTAAAAAATGGAAGTTAAATCTTGTTGAGAGAAAAATAGAAAGGAGCATAAACTCTGGCAAGTGAAGTCTAAAAATATAATTAGGAAGCCCAAAAAGGAATTTGAAGAACAGCTAGCCAAAGACTCAAAGTAAAAGCAAAAATCTCTAAGTACATCAGAAACAGGAAGTCTGCTAAACAACCAGTGGGGCCAGTGGATCATCAAGGTGCTGAAGTAGCACTCAAGGAAGATAAGGCCATTGCGGAGAAACTAAATGAATTCGTTGTGTCAGTCTTCTTGGATGAGGATGTGAGGGAGATACCCCAACCTGAGCTATTCTTTTTAGGTGACAAATTTGAGGAACTGTCCCAGATTGAGGTATCATTAGAGGAGGTTTTGGAACAAATTGGTAAACTAAAGAAGTAATAGGTCACCCAGAACAGATTGTATTCACTGAAGAGTTCTGAAGGAACTCAGTAGTTCTGCAATTTTATATTTAACTGTGGTATGTAACCTATCATTTTAATCCGCTTTTGTACCAGATAACTGGAAGATAGCTAATGTGATGCCAATTTTTTCAAAAAAGGCTTCAGAGGCAATCCTGGCAATTACAGGCCAGTAAGCCTAACTTCAGTACCAGGCAAACTGGTTGAAACTATAGTAAAGAACAGAATTATCAGACACCTAGATGAACATGATTTGTTAGGAGAAGAGTTAACGCAGTTTTTGTAAAGGGAAATCATACTTCACCAATCTACTAGAATTCTTTGAAACGGGGGAAGGTAGGAAGGGGCAACAAGCATATGGACAAGGGTGATCCAGTGGATATCATGCATTTAGATTTTCAGAAAGACAAAGGCTCTTAAGCAAAGTAGGCTGTCCTGGGATAAGAGGGAAGGTTCTCTCCTGGATCAGTAATTGGTTAAAAGATAGGAAATAAAGGGTTGGAATAATTAGCCAGTTTTCAGAATGGAGAGAGGTAAATAGTGGTGTCTCTCAGGGCTCTGTACTGGAACCAGTAATGTTCAACGTATTCATAAATAATCTGGAAAAAGAGAGCTCCCCAGCCCAGGTCCGAGGCATCCGACACTAGGTCTAGTGAGGGAGGAGGGTCCCTGAAGGGAATACCCCGGAGCATGTTGCCCAGGACCACCATTGGAGGTCTGCCACCACCCTGGGCGGCACTGTGACTACCATGTCCAGGCTCTCCCTTCCCTGTCCTGGGAATATTTGGAGGCCAGCCAGAGCTGGAGGGGCCTCATACGAAACCTGGCATGTTGCACGACATAGGTGCATGCTGCCATGTGGCCCAGGATCTGAAGGCACACCCGTGCCGTGGTTATTGGAAAGACTGCGATCCTGGTGATGAGAGCTTTGAGCGTCTAGAACCTGTCCCTTGGGAGGGAAGCCGACGCTACCTGGGAGTCTAGCAGTGCGCCTATAAAGGTTATGCGCTGAACTGGGACCAACGTGGATTTCTCCTCGTTTACCAGCAGGCCTAGGGTGCCGCAGGCACCTAGCAGGAAGTTTGTTTGCTGCTGCACCAGGGATCGAGACCAGCCCTTGAGCAGCCAGTCGTCTAGGTAGGGGAAGATGTGTAGCCCTTTCCTCCTGAGGTGGGCTGCAACCACTGCCATACACTTTGTAAATACCCTGGGGGCCGTAGAAAGGCCGAAAGGGAGGACCATAAACTGGAAATGGTCCTGACCCATGAGGAAACGGAAGAAGCGCCTGTGACCCTCGAAAATGTGGATGTGAAAATACGCATCCTGGAGGTCCAGTGATGTAAACCAGTCCCCCTGGTCTAGGGATGGAATAATAGAGGCCAGGGACACCATGCAGAATTTGTAACGCACCAGGAACTGGTTGAGATTCCGCAGGTCGAGGATGGGCCGAAGCCCACCCTTCGCCTTGGGGACGAGGAAATAACTGGAGTAAAACCCTTTGACCTGGTACTCCTGAGGCACCCTTTCCACCACTCCCAAGGAAAGGAGCCATTGTACCTCCTGACGGAGGAGGAGGGCATGCTCCGGGACCCCGATCTGGCACCCAGACAGGGGGCAGTTGGGAGGGGTTGCCACGAACTGGAGCCTGTACCCTTGGGAGATGGTGCTGAGGACCCATTGATCCGTCGTTATACTGGACCATTGGAGTCAGAAAGCCGATAAATGGTTGAAAAAAGGCAACTTTATTAACTGGGTGGGGGGAGCACTGGCAACAGGCCCGGTGCCCCCTCAACAAGTCAAAAACGCCATTTCCCGGGGCACTAGCCCTTCGAAGCACCAGGTCGCTGGGCCAAGCGGGATTGGCGTTGTGACCAGCACCTCTGATCCCTCTGCCGCTTTGGCGGGGGTTCATATCTACCCCTAGCTTGTGGAGCAGGGGGTTGAGGCCTGGGTTTATCCTTTGCAGGTGGAACGTACAGGCCAAGTGTCTGCAGGGTGGTATGGGAATCCTTCATCCCATGCAGATGGGTATCAGTCTGATCAGCATACAGGGCCTTGCCATCAAACGTCAGGTCCTGCATTATCGACTGCGATTCAGAGGAGAGCCCCGAGAGGGAAAGCCACGATGCTCACCGCATGGAGACAGCTGTAGCCAAGGAGTGAGCGGCCTTGTCCGCTGCGTCCGAAGCAGCCTGGAGAGCCGCCTTGGCCGCGATCGCTCCTTCTTGGATAAGCGCCTGAAACTCCTTCACCTCGGTATCAGGGATGAAGCGCTCAAACTTGGGGAGAGATCCCCAAAGGTTAAACTCCTAGTGGCCCAGCAGCTCCTGATGGTTGGCCACCTGGAGGTGGAAACTCATCGACGAGTCAGACTTCCGTCCGAAAGAGTCAAGTCTACAAGCGTCCCCGTCCTTGGGCGTGGGCTGACCATTCCTCTCGCGGTGGTGGACCAACTCTACCACCATGGAGTTGGGGGCTGGGTGAGTGTAGAGGTACTCAAGACCTTTGGCAGGGACAAAGTACTTCCTCTCAGCCTTTTTGGAAATGGGGCAAGGGAGGCCAGCATTTGCCAAAGGCCAGCGGTGATACTGGCAACTCCTTGATGAAACGGGAGTGCCACACGCCCCGGGACCGAGGAGGCGAGGACATTAAAAAGTGTGTTGGAGGGCTCCTCTATCTCCTCGGCCTGGAGCTCGAGGTTGGCTGCCACCTTCTGAAGCAGCTCTTGATGGGCCTTAAAATCCTCTTGCGAAGAGGGAGGCAGTACTGCAACCGAATCGCCCTGCGCCATTGAGGTGGAAGGCACAGCATCTTCAACGACAAGCGGCACCGTGGGCTCTACTTCGAGGTCCGGTGCCGGCGTCGGAGGATCGGCACCCACAGCTTGATCCCGGTACTATGGCGACACGGGGTGGCCCTAGGAAGCTCCCGCCACGGAGCGAGGACCGAGGTGCACCGGAGCCTGAGGCCACGGCGCTAGCTGGCACCACTGACCCTGCCATGGGTACAGCCTGGAGTAGAAGCACGTTAGGCGCCGGAGGTGCAGGTTGATCCGGAGGCACGGCTTGGCCCCGAGATAGACGACTGCGCGTCGACACCCAGGTTCGGGAAGAGCGAACGGTGCCATGAGAACGGCTGGAACGGCCCCGATCATGATGGCTCGTGCCCCGGGACTTCGACCTGGAGGAGGACGAGATGTAAACGTCCGAGGAGCTGCGTTTGGACTGTCCACGGCACCTGTGGGCCCGGTGCCTCGGTGCCGGGGAATGCAGGGACGCGCTGTGAGCCTGACCTCTATGGTGCCGGGTCCTTGAGTGGGAGCATCGGTGCCGACGGCGTCGCGACCTGCTCCTCTCGGAGTCGCTGGAAGAAGAGGGATGGTGTCGCCTCTTTCCTCCTGTACGATGGTGCTCAGGACCAGAAGAGTGGGAAACGCTCATGGCAGACTCATGACGCGGGGTCGATGTGCATCGTGAAGCCCTGCTAGGTGCCTCAACCCGGGAAGGTGCTTCAATCTCCGACTCCTCTGGGGAAGGCTGATGGGCAATCAAAGACGGCTTCCCACGGGACCGGGGGCCTGAGTGCTGCGGCATCACCGGCACTGGAAGCGTCAATATATCACGCGCAGCCTGAGCTGCCTCTGGCGTCGAGGGCATGCACACCTCCGGAGAGGCTCCAGCACGGACGGGACTGGACTACTCCGCTCAGTGTGAGTTGGAGGTCTCTGTCCCAATGGGGATCATGGGCTGCCCAACTCGGGTCTAGCTTCACCCCTAGTCTTTTCCTGGTGCCTCTGCGATTTCCCCGTCCTCTTAGCTGGGAACGGTGCCGGGACATCGAAGGTGCCTCACTGCGCACCGAGGACCCAGTACCAGGAGCAGATTCAGAATGATGCTCGGGAGGCACTTGCCGCGTGTCGAGGATGTGGATCCCGGCATGGTGCCGGCTCGACGCGCCGGTGCCAGGGCCAATGCCGACTCCATTAAGAGCGCTCGGAATCGGATCTCACGCTCCTTCGTCCGTGGCTTGAAGGAGCGGCAGATCTTACACTTCTCACTAATGTGAGACTCGCCCAGACACCGAAGACACTGATTGTGTGGATCACTTCTGGGCATAGAATTGCGACAAGAGTCACATGACTTGAAGCCTGGGCCATGGGGCATGCCCCGAGCCAGGCACTAACAAAAGAAAAAGGTCAGCAAAGAAATGGTTCAGTGAACTAGATACCACTAAGGCTATAACGCTGCAGCCAAGGCTGGAGCAAGTTCCGACTACCTTCACTGGCGGCAAGAAGGAACTGAGGGTGGGGGAGCACGCAGTCCCCTTTATGGCGCGATATGTCAGAGCCACTCCAGGGGTCGCAGCAGTGCTCCCCCACTACGGATACTGCTAAGGGAAAAACTTCTGGTATCGATGCTCGTGGCGAGCACACACACCTATAGTGGAATACACGTGAGCAATCACTCGAAGAAGAAGTGTTATTTACTCCTTCTCATTAGAAAGAATTAGGGGTCACCAAATGAAATTAATATGCAGCAGGTTTAAAATAAAAGGAAGTATTTCTTCACACAACGCACAGTCAACCTGTGGAACTCTTTGCCAGAGGATGTTGTGAAGGCCAAGACTATAACAGGGTTCAAAAAAGAACTAGATAAGTTCATGGAGGATAGGTCCATCAATTAGCCAGGAGGGATAGGGATGTAAAATCATGCTCTGAAGTGTCCCTAGTCTCCTAGATGCTGGGAATGGGCATCAGGGGATGGATCAATTTGATTCCCTGTTCTCTTCATTCCCTCTGAAGCACCTCGTACTGGCCACTGTCGGAAGACAGGATACTGGGCTAGATGGACCGTTGGTCTGACCCTGTGTAGCCAATCTTATAACCCAGTGGTTCTCAAACTAGGGCCGCCGCTTGTTCAAGAAAAGCCCCTGGCAGCCTGGGCCGGTTTGTTTACCTGCCGCATCCACAGGTGCGGCCGATTGCAGGTCCCACCTGGAGCAGTTGGAGCCTCAGACCCTTTAAATCACCCCCGGGGCTCCCAGATGCCTCTGCAGCTGGTAGCTCCAGGGGTGATTTAAAGGGCCCTCCCAGCTGCTGCCAGCACAGCCACAGCCCCGGGCCCTTTAAATCCTGATTTAAAGTGCCAGGGGATTTAAAAGCCCCACCTCTTCCAGTAGAGGCCACACCACTTCCGGTTGAGGCCCCACCCCCTCCTAAGGACTCTGGAGTAACGGTAAGTCCTTTAAGTTACTTTCAACTCTGAAGTGAACCCATTAAACATTGCGAAGAACTATTCTATCTGAGAACTCCTTAAAATCTGTAACATTTTGAATGTACTTTGCAGACTATCCACAACAAATATGGTACAAATATACCACTTTTCCAAAGCATAAAAGCATAGTGATTAAGTGTATAGATGGAGTGCTACCTGCACTGACCCTGTTTATTTTGGGAGGCTTGTGTGGGGGGACGGAGGGGGAATATACCCCCTCTCCCCCCATCAACACAAACTTCTTATAACTTTTCCTTGAAGAGACCTAGCTGGGGGAAAGAAGTTAGGGCCATATCTGTAAAGGAATTTAGGAACCTGAACTTGGTCACCTTGAGAAACTTGGTCTGAATTCCAAGAATTTAGAAATCATAGTTTGTACACAGGCAGCCATTTTCTAATCATGAGACGAGGAATGATCTCCCAAAGTGGGCTGTACTGGATCTGGATGAGTGTGGAGGTTTAAATGAGACTGAAAGCCTCCCTGTGGAATTCTTGATGATGATGAAAATTGTCCGAGTCCTGCCTTGTTAATTAACAGCAAAATTATCTCTGACCTTTATGGGTATATACAAGGGAGAGGAAGGTTTTAATTTGAGTAAGTTGACCCCTATTAATAGTCTCATTGACTGACAGAAATGTGTGTATTCAGGTATGTAAAAATATCTAGATACATAATTGTTTTCAAAATTGACTTCTCAGTTAGTCTGAGAATATTCCATCTTCCTCTAGCTCAGTTACTAGAATTGATTTTTTTCTTATTTCAATGTAATGCATTTGCTGTGCACTTATTTCCATACACATTTATATCCTGTTCAATGGCCATTATAAAATTTTATCACAGGATTCTCTGATTTTATTTTTACCTCTTAGTTTACATAGAAACATGCAGTTGTAGGATGGAAACACCCTAATGAACGCTGTGAATATATAATATTCCTGATCAAACACTCTTGCCTCTGAAGAATCCACATCAGTATTTATATTTTATATATATATAAATCTTGGAAATATAGGCCCAATCTTGCTCCCATTTATGTCAATGACAAAGCTGTTACCAACTTTCATAGGAGCATGCTGAGGCTATAAGGGTCAAATTCAGCCCTCTCTTTGGCATCTGAAGAGAGCCCCTTTACAATGTAGTAGTTCAGTTCCACTGCAAAAGGGTGAGTGACAATCTAGGGGTGTGTGTGTGTGGTTCCCTGATCAAAAGTCCATTGCAGTGACTGGGAGTTCTTCCACTGACTTCACGGGCCTCTGGATGAAACCTGACGAGGCCTATCCTTCAAGGTGCTGAGCACCTTCATCTCCTATTACAGTCAACAGGAACTCACAAGGCCTCAATTATTTAAATCCCACCAACAGTAAAAAGAAAATTCCATTCCTAATACTAAAGTGGGGAAAGATTCTTCTGAGTAGGTCTTGGGGTTTTTTGTTTGTTTGTTTTTTTATGAAAAAGCTCATTACAATAATGGTGAAATATTTGGAATCTAAACCTGCTAGATGTTTAAACAGCAATTTGTTGGTTTCCTGTCTTGATGGTGAAGCAGCTGAAAAGCGACACATCCTGTTTTGTTATAAAGGATGTTTGTGGTTGTGTGAGTGGAAAAAAATGTGCTGTATGAACTTATTTGTGAAAATACAAGATGTCTTGAGAATAACAAAGGATTACCGGTTCAGTATTTCATTCAGTGATTAAATGTTATTGTTCCTGGCTTTATACATATCAAATGGGTTTGTCTCCCTTCACCATTTGCTCCGGGCTACAGCAGGGAGCACATTCTGAAAACAGATAAAATAGATTTGAGATATCTAAGCTGCTAATGTCCAGGTCCGTGTTCCAAATCTTGCTACAGCCCTTTGAAAATTCTGTTTTTCTGAGGAACGTATTGGGAGAACTTTGCATTGAGGACTGGGTCATTCATTGTTTAAATACATATTATTGCCATTGTAATGATCAAGAGAGTAGAAAGCAAAGCCACCTAACTGAAGTATGAAATCTTAAGTCTTTCTTAGTTACTGTATTGTGTACATAAATATACTAAAAATAAAAAACGGAACACTTTGCTCATACAGAACTTATCCTGTAAAGCACTAGGTAACTCTGGAAGTGCTGAGGATTCCCAACTCTCTGTAGAAGATGAATTCACCCACTACCTTTAGAAATTGCTTAGGATCTTGCAGCATAGATCACCTTTCATTTTGAAGATCTCAAAGTGCTTTAATCAGTCTTCCTTACTGATGTGGAGGATGGAGCGAACAATACATTTAAAACATTTCCATATGATCCAAAACCGGGTTGAATTGCAACCATCGATGAGGACAGCGAAATCCTGCAAAACTTAGAAAAATCAAGAAAACTTCCTGATAGCTCAGTCAGGCTTTGGAATCATCTCCCAAAGAACATGATAGAAGCCCCATTTTGGAGATCTTTACAAATTATTTTCTAGTGTGTTTTGTCTAGTCTATTTTTAACGAACAATCCTGCACTGGCAGGAAGATGGACTGGATGCTGGACTCCATTTCTAATCTTTATGATTTTATGAACCTTAATTACATGTTAATAAATTCTTTGGAAATAAATATGTAAGTACCACACTTCTGTAAATGTCCCAGGTTCATGATTTGTTGTGGACCAAATGTTTCTTTAACATACATGCCAAGAACTTGAATGGATATTAATCTATATTGGACATTCTGAACAGTGTCTGTAAGTGACATGCACATGTACGGGTCCCTAAACTATGTGATGACTGATTACCATTTACAATCCATTGATATTAACAGGAGCCCCACACATCGATCGATATAATATCCAGTTTAATTTGCTTAATTGTAGTGATAATTAAAAATTCTCAGTCAAAGCTGTTTGAGGGTGAAACGAGGTACCAGTGGACATAAGTTTGAGCCAAAGCCTATCCATTCTCAGGACAGGCTGGAATTTGTGGAACCTAGGATAAGGTATTTCATTTCCACTCTGCTGTAATGGACATGGCTAGAGGGAGGTACTGCATTACTGTGATCCCTAACTCCCACAATGGCTCCTTAGGGCCATTCCTAGCAGGGCACAACTAAATGCGCTAAGGTGTAGTGGGAGCAAAACAAGCCACTAGCTGACTCCAGCATTATGGAGGCACAGAGATGGCATCCAGCCACCTTTGTCACCAAGCTCAGTCTTGCACCGAGTGCAGTACGGATGAATATGAAAATCAGGCCCTTTTCCATGGGAAGGAAGCCCCCCCCAAGATTTCCTGTGCCCTTCTCACATTTAGAATGAAGAGCTTGTAAGCTATAAATTTTGCTGCTGGTCTTGTCTTAACTCCTCAAGCATGGCACATGTGCACTCAGAGGAGCCAAGTTAGTTATTTTACGTATGACTACTGAAACTGAGTAGAAAACTCCTGTATTCTGTGTACACTACAGCTCCAGCCAAGGATATGTGCTGAAAATTCCCAGTGGAGACGCAAACTGCTGTTTGTTCCCACCTAGAAAATGTCTTCCCCTCACCTTCCCTATTCACTTTACCCTGCCCTGTCCCCAGTTATTTATTGTCCCCACCCCATTCTCCCTCATTCTCTCATTCCCTCGTGTCTCTGGTCACCCATTGCTTTATGAAGTCCAATGGGCAGTGACTGTTCAATCACTTGTTCTGCCTTTAGAGATGGAGCCAGCACTGGTAGCCAGTCACCAGATGTCACCTTTGTGCCACCCACTAGGTAAACTCCCACTTTCCTTGCTCAGGCAAATCCCTACATGACTTGGGCTGGCTGAACAGGAGTTCACACTGGCCATGGTTTGTAGGACTGAGGCTATGCCTGTTCTGTAGGCTGGTGAGCCTGGGCCGGGGCCAGGGCTCCCTGCTCTGCTGCAGCAGTAATATGAGAGTTGAGCCCCACACGCAGAGCTGTGGTGATTTTTGTGCAGGGTTGCAGGAAGCTTGTGACACTGTGTTAAATCCCATGTGGCACAGTAATAGCGGCCGCTATCTGTCTCTTCCAGCTTGTGCACCAACAAGTTAGAGATGCTTTGTCTCCCATAGGCAAAGAGTTTCTCACTGGAGAAGCCTGCCTCTCGCTTTAAGTCCGACCCAGAGAGAGTGAGGTACAGCAGCCTCTGTGGGGCCTCTCCAGCTCGGGCTCGGTACCAGTGGATGTAGGTAGAATCTGAGCCACCAAACACTCTGCAAGTGAATTTGGCAGAGCTGCCTTGAAGTGGCTGCTTTGTGACGGAGATCTGCTCCTGCTCCAGGTGAATGGCCCACAGAACAGCTGGAAGGGAAAATGAGAGAAAGCAGTAACATGTACATGGCCTTGCAACCTGTATGTTCTTGAGGAAGGCACATGGGCTTACTTATCCATTGCCTTGCAGCTTGGATAGTCATTTATGTCTCTATAAATGTGAGGACAAAATGGGTAAAACCTCTCTCTAATGAGTGAATGATCAATTTCTGTTTACACCTGGGGAAAGATGGTGTGAACAATCACACAAGGTACAGGGCAGTGAAGAATCTTTATCTGTGTGGAACCATCCAGGATTATAGAACCTGATTTCCCCATTTCATTACACCAGTTTTATTTCAATACAATGCTAGCGGTTTCATTGGAATTACCGCAGCATTAAGTGGTGTTAATGCACTGGAGAATCAGGCACATGTTGCTGTGTGTGTGTGTGTGTATATATATATAAAATTTGTTAACAATAAATAATACAGAATAAAACAATTAACTATAGCTAATGTGCCCAGTAAACTTACCAGGGAAGAAGCAAGCAAAGAGGGCTTCCATACATCTCACCATGTCTCCTGAACTTGATGCACCTTTTCAGGAAGGAAAGTTATTAAGTTAATGGTGCTCAATTTTGTCAAAAGAAAAATACTGTTACCCAGACTGACTGAAGAAAGCAAGAAATAAGGATATTGCTTCTGTTCTTACTGTATTTGGCTAATTTCCTGTTGGGTTGGGGGTGGGGAGGAGGAGGGAGAGAGAGAGAGAGAGAGTGTGTGTGTGTGTGTGTGAGAGAGAGAGAGAGAGAGAGAGAGAGAGAGCGCGCGCTACTAACCATTTTAGGTTCTTAGGTCCAGATCCTAATTCAGTGATTAGGATGATTTCAATGGAAGTTAGGAGAATTTTGGCCTTAATGCATTCTCCTCCCATCGAAGGAGACATCCATGTAGTGAATTCTAGTGCACTCTTCCACCATTAATGCCCTGTGGTTAAGGCACTAAACTAGGACTCAGGAGGTCTGAACTCAATTCACAGCAATGCAGAAAACTCAATGCATGACCAGAGGCAAGTTACTAAGAGCCTGATTTTCAGAAGTGCAGAGTACCCACTGCTTCAGTTGACTTCCACTGGAGGGGAAAAGCGCTCAGCTCTTCTTGGAAATCTGACCCATAGTTCTCATTTTACAGAGGGAGGACAAGAGATTATCATTTCTTTTTACGTCTTGTCTATTTAGACTGTAATCTCTTTGAGGCTCTCGCTGTGGTCTTGAGCATCTAGCACAGTGGGGCCCCTCTCTTTCAGTTGGGGCCTGTAGGCCCAAAATCATGCAAATAATAATTTTACTATTATAGTGGAAACCAAAGGCCCTCATCAGGATTAGGGTCCCACTGTCCTGGGTGTTGTTCAGATGTGCAAAAAGGCCTGACTCCTGCCCCAAATAATTTACCATCTAATAAGAAAGTTATATCCCTCTCCCTCCATCCTTCATATGGAATCAAATAAACATGAATACATCATTTGTAAAACTCTTTTGCATTTTAAAAATGTAACTAGATAAAAAATTTCCTGTTGCAATTAAAAGAAACAACTGCAAGTGCTTGGGTGTTCAACAGATACATATGGAAAGAAAGAAGCAAATAAAGCTTCATAGAAACTGGGAGATGCAAAAAGCAGACCCCACTTTGATGTCCTCTTATTGTTGTCAGAGTCCACATTACTGTGTTCAGTGCCTTACTCAAATAGTTAGCTATTTAAATAGATTAGATCAAAAATTGCTACAGTATAGAGAAGAGAGTAAGATCAGTGAATTACCAATGTAACATAAAATGGATGTGCAGCCAACCTGCTCATTAGGGATTTGATAAGTGGCAAGGAAGCTCCCCGTGACTTCCCGGAAATGTAAATACCCTTCTCTTGTTTGGTTTGAAGAGCTTGAAAGTTGCCAGGAATTGTACTGCTTCTCTTGCATTAATCCATCGAGGGCTTCTCTGGGCATGTATACTGTGCAGTAAAGTTAGTTCTGTTATGTTTCGTTGTCTACCCTCAACCACTGCTGCCATGGCCACAGAATTCCTGCATCCTGTGTATACTAGTGCAGAGGTTCTCAACCTTTTTTTTTCTGAGCTGCCCACCAATGCTATAAAAACTCCACAGCCCTCTTGGGCCACAACTAGGTTTCTGCATATAAAAGCCAAAACCGGCATTAGAGGGTAGCATGCAGTGCAATTGCCCGGGGCTCCATGCCACAGCGCCCCCCAGGAAGCTACATTTCTCTGCCTTTGGCTTCAGTCCCAGGTGGAAGGGGACAGATACCTGGGCTTCAGCCCCATGTGGTGGGACTTCAGTTTTCTGTCCTGGGCCCCAGCAAATCTAACACCCGCCCTGCTTGATGGACCCTTTGAAACCTGCTCGCGGCCAGGGCCGGCTCCAGGGTTTTGGCCGCCCCAAGCAGCCAAACAAAAAAAAACAAAAATACACACACAAAAAAAGCCGCGATCGCGATCTGCGGCGGCAATTTGGCAGAGGTCCTTCGCTCCAAGCAGGAGTGAGGGACCGTCCGCCAAATTGCCGCCGAACAGCTGGACGTGCTGCCCCTCTCCAAAGTGGCCGCCCCAAGCACCTGCTTGGTAAGCTGGTGCTTGGAGCTGGCCCTGCTCACGGCCCCCGCAGGGGTCCCTAGACCACTGGTTGAGAACCACTGTACTAGTGCACCCACCATTGCTGAGTGTGAAACTGGGGCAAAACTGGTTCTAAGGCCTTGTCTGTGTTAATGTAATGCCATGTCCCTGAGGGGTTGTCGGAAGCAGGGATTGAAAGCATGAGCTCAAAGAGCCATCAGTGTTAGCCAAGGCTGTAGCAGACTATTCAGTTTCTTTCTGTTGCCCAACCATGGCTAGAAGGAGATAAGAGCATCACACTGAGGGGCTTCAATCAGCACCGTTCTGTACCTTTCTCTACCATTGTTCACTTGGTGAGCACCAGTTGCAGATCCAGGGATGGTCACAGCGGTAGGAGAGAGAGATCACAGTGGATGCAGGTGTTTTTACACTGCCTGATTTAGGCCTGGTTTGAGTACGGTTAAACAGTGTGGTAGCAAAAACTCCTACACCCTGTGTATGCTAGTGCTCCAGTCATTGCTAAAAACTCTCAGTGGACATGAATTAAGTGACTTGCTGATGTGAGCAAACTAGAAATTATCTTCCCCTCGTCTTCCCCATTCACCTACCCAAATCCTCTGCAGTCTTTTATCCTCCCCACCCTGTTGTCCCTTATTCTCTCCCCCGCATCATTCTCAAGTCATCTGTCTTGTGATATGATTATTTAACAATTGCTTGTTCTACCTTTAGAGATGGAGCTGGTATTGCTAGGCAGACGCTGGGGAAGTGGGCCCAGTGCCACTACGTAAGCTCCTCCTCCCATTTCCTGGGATGAAGGGGCATTGGCATGGGTGAGTGGAGCTGGGGCAGGAGTCAGTCTGCTGTATTGGCTAGGGTGTGTGTGGGAGAGGCTGTCTGCCCTATAGAGTGGGCTGAGGGTGGGGCTCAGTGAGCTGTGCTGCAGCAGTAACATGAGAGCTGAGCCCAGCTCCCTCAGGATGTGTGTGTGTGGTTTTGTTGTTTTGTGCAGGGCTGCAGGAGGTTTGTGGCACTGTGTATAATCCCATGCAGCACAGTAATAGTGGCCGCTGTCTGCTTTTTCCAGCTTATACACCATCAGTCTGCAGATGCTGCGGCTTTGAAAATAGGCAGTGAGTTTCTCATTGGAGAAGCTGGCGTCCCATCTTGGGTTAGAGTCTGAGAAAGAAAGGTAGAGCAGCCTCTGCGGTGCCCCTCCAGCTGGGGCTCTGTACCAGTGGATATAGGTTGAGTCCGACCCGCCAGACACTTTGCAGGTGAATTCAGCAGTGGTACCCACATGTGGCTCCTTTGTGATGGAGATTGGCACCTGGTCCAGGTCAATGGCCCACAGCACAGCTGGAAGGCAAAAGGTGGGTAAGGAGCAATGAGAAGACAGCGGCTAGAAATAATCCACCTAGATGGAGTGGTAATGTCTATCCCAGTGGGCTGAAGGGACACTGGGCTTGCTTCTCTGCTGCCTTTTACCTTGTATGTTCATTTAGAAGTGTGCATAGTGAGGGTAAAGTGTGCTAATTTCTGCCACGGGTGTGAGAACAATTCTGATCTCAGGGTTTGTTCTCTCCCATGCACAGGTGTCAGTGACTGCACAAGGGGGCAGGGCAGTGAAGAACTGGGCCCCTGGTCTGTGGATTATCTGTAAAGCTCCATACACACTCAGGGGTGCTGAAACTCCACTCTTACTCCATTGCTTTCACTAGGGTTGCCCTGGAATAAAACTGTTGTAACTCTGGGGATCCCAGCCCACAATGCTGCATAAATAACCATAAATAATAAACAGAACTGAGTTCAACAAACTTACATGGCAAGAGGCAAGCGAAGAGAATTTCCGGAAACCCCACCATGTCTCCTGGAATTGCTCTGGCTCCTGAGGAGAAATAAAAGCGCAAGAAGTCAATGCTGCGCAGTCTTGAGGGACAGATACTCAAATGCTGAAAGAAAGAGGTGGGAGCAGGCTGCCCAGTCCTGAGCAGAAGAGATGAAGTGCTGCTGTTCTCACTGTATCAAAGAGCTTCCAATGTATTTAAGAGTGTGAGAGGGGACACGTGTCAGCTCAGTGTGTGAGCCACTAACCAAAAACAAACTCCTCACTGCATTCTCTTCACTCTG
Source organism: Trachemys scripta elegans (assembly GCF_013100865.1). Classification (NCBI taxonomy): domain Eukaryota; kingdom Metazoa; phylum Chordata; order Testudines; family Emydidae; genus Trachemys; species Trachemys scripta. Next base: position 89,177,648 of record NC_048299.1, read on the forward strand.
TAATAGAGAACTACACAGTCATACGTCTTGATTAGTTGAAGCATACAAACTTTAAATAATTAATGTTAAAATAATTCTTAGTTAGTAAAACTGGAAGGGCCAAACCATGTCTGACTTTCAAAAATTCCACACCAGAAGCCTCCATTGCAACAGGCAGGAGGTGCTGGCATTGGAAATAAAACACAAACTCATCCCTTCTTGGGAAGATCACTCACATGCTTCCTTTTTTTTTTTTTTTTGGCTTTCTTTTTCTTCTTAATGAAATTTAATCCAAAAATTGTGATAACTTGCTATGGTTAAAGATGCCATGGAACCTTCTATAAGAGTAGGAGCCTATGCTCAATGTTCAAAGTATTTATGTGCCTAACTCCAATTGACTTCAATTGGTGTTAGACACCCATAAACCTGAAAGATTTGGGCCCAAGTGTCCTTGTCAAATTCCTATTTGAGTACTTCCATTCCGCTCACCTAAACTTCCCCCTGGAGTTTCAGTTGGATATGGTGTAATCCTCACTTCCTCTCCAAGCTTCTGTAGCGGCTCATTACATTTCACCCCTGAGACAGCTGCATTACAATATAGATAGGCTTTGAAGGATTAGACTTTTTTTTAATAGGTAAATGTTGATTTCACTCTGTGTGTGTGTGTATATACACACACGCACAGTATTTCCATTAATGATACTTTATCTATCTGTAAATTGATTAAGAGAAGTGCTGCTTTGAGAACTTATTAGTTTGATTTAAGGATATTTACTTTTATAATTTGACATTCGATGTCAATAAGATGTATTTTAACTTTTTGCATCTGAATATCTACTGACACTAAATGATTGTCTGACTCCCGGATAAATTCCTGCAGCTGTAAAAATTAAATTGATAAAATTGCTGAAAAATAAATGTTGATATTAGCTGTCACAAACAAACAAAAATTGCATTCTTCCAACCCTAAATCTTGGATAAAGTGAGTCCTGGATGTAGTGTATATATCAATTCATTAAAGATACACCACCAAGACACATTGCTGTCTGATAATGCTATGCCTACTATAGGCCCAGAGCATCTCCTCCTCCTGGAAATCCATGGGCGGGAGCTCAAGGAGAGGAAGGCCCTGTGAAGATGCCCTCACTGAGTTTCTTGCACATTATCCATTGGGAGGGGAGGGGGACACCATATGGAAACAGCTACGGAGCCTGTCCCCAGGCCGAGGGGGTCTTCCCAGGGTTCGTTATAGGAGAGGCAGGCCCATTTGATTGGAGTCCTTGTGCCTTCACCCCAGTCCCTCAGCTCCCTGGCAGTGCCATTCGATTGAACTTTGGAGGCAAAAAGGTGGGTTTCACACAAAATGGCACAGGCTGGAGCTAACGTGAAGTCAGACATTATTCTGCATTTCCCTGATAAAAGAGCCAGGATTATAGAGGAGAGAGAGAACTTGCTTATTGGGGTTGCTGCTACACTTTCCTAATTTTCTCCTTCCTTTTCCTTTTCTCCCTCCCCCCACATATAATGCTAGACAACCAAGGCTGTATGTAAATGATGTTGCTGAATACTGACTTATGAAGAGTGCTTTATGTGGGAGAGTCAGTTTGTGTGCTATGCTTTGTGGAACTTAAAGAGTCACTATCAGGCAGATGAGAGCCAATATTTGGGGGTCAGCTGCTGGGTAAAAAGTGGGGAGGAGGGAGATTTTACACACCCTAATGTGAATAAAATGAGAACAGTTTTGCTTATGATTAAAAACATTCTTTTGCACTACTTGCAACTCAAACATTGCAGGTTGGGGCCAGGGCACATAAACCAAGAAGTGAAACCAAGTAATTTGTGTTCCTTGTCCAAGTGGAAACAAACAGAAAAAGTAAATCTAAGAAAACTGGGAGTGTACATTGGGTTTATGGCTGCTTTGCATAGCTAAAGTAGTGTGAAGCGCTCTGAGCATCAGAGTGAATCGGGCAGTAGATTTAAACATTTCTTTCATTATTGTGAAATGATGATTTGAGTTAGTTTTTACCTGTTTCAAGTACATATCAGGCTGTTTTTTCCCTGACAGTGGCCCCTTAAACCAAATCAGCTGTATGTTGCTAGTTATTCACTGCAGAATTGCTAAGGGGAGAGAATATGGTTTGATTTATGGTGTATGTTTAAATATACGTGTGTTTCCCAAGGTGGTTTGATATAATGTGTGATACTCAATGTGCATTGAGTAATATACTTTCATTTTTATCTGTCTGCAGGTCTAAATAGCCAGTTACTGTACATGCAACATTGGTTTTGATTCTATCATTTCACTTAATTTGGTCTGCGTATCTGCAGAGATGACTCCTTCTTCCATGAAGATAAATATTGCACCCAATTCCTGCTTGAAGACTGAACAAAATAACAGCTCAGGTTAGCTAGAAATTCAAGCTTCTGGTACCCCCTCGTGGCGATAAAGGAGTAAAACTCTTGGGAATCAGTTTGAATAGACTAGTACTGAAGTATGAAGAGAGGTGGTTTCTCTAACTGTAGCTGACAATTTTCTGTGACATTACATTATATCAATCACTCTTTCTTTAGTGATTTTTTTTTTAAAGACACAGATGAGGTGGTGGTGGGTTTTTTTTAGTGCACAGTTCATGCCAGGAAAGTACACGAAGGATGAAGTTTGTAATTCCAGCGTTCTGAAAGTGCTGTACCAGGATAGAGGAGATCCTATTGTGAAATATGCAAAGAGCACTATAGACCAAATGCTGATTATATTTACAGAAGTGCGAGACCACTGCTGGCACTGGCATTGCCTGTATGTAACTGGTGTCAGAATTTGACATAATTCTAATGAGCTGGTGATTCTACTATACATCCAACAGTGATATTCCTATAGCTGACATTATTCTCTAGGCCAGATTCTGCCCTTCATTACAGCACATGTTCATCCCCATTGAGTTCAAGACAATGATGTAATTTTGAGTAGAATTCGGCCCACTGTTCTATTCATCTGTAAAACACCTCGCTTACAAGATGTATGCCAGCATTTCCTTCCTGATCTCTAATGGCGGCGGTGATGGTGGTAGTAGTTTGTTATAAAATATGTATGCATCTTGTAAACCTGTTAACCTCCTCTTTTACAGGGAGACTTACCTCTGCAGAGTACTGGCATTCTATCTACGCCTGTAGGTACGACATGCACAGATGAATATGGAGCTGAAGCTTGCACTGACATACTCAAGGTTAGTCTGCTAAGCCTAGTGACCCATGGCCCCCAAGGGACTTCCAACTGCTGGGGATTGCTGTGCCCAGGGTGCTCGTGCCATGTCTACTTTCTCCCAGGAGCTTCCCCATCAGCCAAAGGGGAGGAGGTGGCAGCAGCAGCGCAGATCTGCCATGCTGGTGCTTTGCCACCCTGGGGTAGTTCTTGCACAAGGGGAATTCTCAGAGCCAGGTCAATGGGTGCGTTGTGCCACCAGAATAGTGCAAAGTGGTAGAGTGGGTCCTCTTGTGTGTGGAACTGCTGATCATCTTCTCTTGCAGCCTTAATGATATGTTGAGCTATGAAGCCAAGGCAAGGCTGTCGTATTATTCAGGGTTCACAGCTCTGCTTTGAAGGAACAGCAGGTCTTTAGCTTTATTACTATTTTTCAGGCAAACTAAATGTATCTCAAGGGCCAGGGGAGCAGAGCTGGTGCCACAGCTCTAACTACCTCATCAGCCCTCAAAGCCTCACTCCTTTGTGCAATTCCACCAGGGCAATACGACTCTCTCCAACTTCTGAAGGTTCCACTTTCCATGACCTCCAAACCCCTCTGTAGTTCTCTGCATCACTAGTTCTTCATGTTTGTGGATGGACTGAAATTGTGCACTTCTACCTGTTAACCCTTTCATTGGTGCTGTTAGAACTGCTTGGGAACTTTGTTTCACCAGGATTTCTCATGCTGAGAATCCAAACATACAGTATTAATTCTTTCCAAAATGACTTCAGCTTTGTAGAATTTGCATTCACTGGAACTGCATCCCCTTTAATCACAGAAAACCTTCCATATAGTGTATGTGTGTTTCTCACTCATTCTTCCCTTTCAGTGATTTAAAATGTTGGCTTCTTGACTAACTGAAAAGAGACTTGCTTACTTTAAATACTGCTGACCAGCCGATGCACACAACAAGCATCCACAGTGCATTTGCATGAGGTCTGGATATGAGTGACTATTCAAGATCTGTACATTTGGGAAGACAGTGAGTCCAAATACCCGGAAGAGCTTTACTGTGTGCACTGGAACCTGGATTGTTACATCCTACAATTCCTGTCCCTGCTGCTTCATTTCAAAAGAGGCTTGATTTTTAAAATTCAGTGTTCCATGTAACTAAAGCAAAACTTTATATTTTGCAAGAACACAGACGAAGGGGTGTTCATTTTGTATAATACACTGTCACCTGCTTGTTTGCATCAGGTCCATTCCAATCACTTTGACTGCAATAAGCCACTAAACTGGTTGCCCATGTCACCAGCAGAGTGCATAGTGGAGATTGCACAGTGAATGGTGCTGGTTTTAATGTTCTTAGTGCCTGACAAACATAGTTTTAGTGTATTTAGTTCCTATAATCACATGGGTCTGTTGTTCTGGTGTCTTTCTTTTCATGAAACAATTTGGCTTCACTTATTAAGTAACAACTTCCTGTCATCAGTGATTGATTGCTCTAAGCAGGTATTGCTGGATAATCCAATCAAAATTGATCCTGGTGTTTTTTTAAATACAAATGATTTGGTTCTTGAGCTTTTGATGAACTTAACAAGTGAAAAGCCAAACCCATCTCGAAGTGTATGGTGTAAATAGCTGGGTTGTGCGCTGTGGCAGTGTGAGGGCCAAGGAATCTGGTTCAAACAGTGGGGAAGCGGGTGAACCAGGGAGGGGGAGTGGTGTTGCTCCTGTGACTCCCCTACCTCTGCTGGGAGGAGCAGAGAGGAGAGGACTGGGAAGCTAGCAGAACTAGCAGCCAAGGCCTACTCCCTCACCAGCCGCATTTGATTCAGTAAAAGGCACCGTAATGACACTGTCCTGTATGTATTTAGGCCCTGATCCAGCAAGGTACTTAAGCATGTGCCCATCCTTAAGCACGGGAACAGTCCCTTTTGACTTCACTACTTGGAGATTAGCACTTCAGTCAAGCAATCAGTGTCTCTGAACTGGATGCTGTGCAACCCTATCCTCCACCTCAGAGCTGATCTCTGGGATAGGTGCACACTTTTACTGGATTCTTTGGGGAGAGGCGGGAAAGCAGATGGACATCTAATTTATTTCCAAAAATTAATGTAAAGGTAAGGACTGTAGACCAGATACAGCTACCTAGTACAGTGTATATTTGTATCTTAGACTAGATGTTATTCCCCTGCCAGTTATACTTTCAAGGCCACATGGTGCATAATCAATGCACAGTAGTGGGAGGTTGCCCCCATTAGATCTTTCAAGGGTTCATTTTATTCAGACTTAAAAATTACAGCTCTTATGGAAGGTTACTAGACTCAGCATGTGCTATTGCTCCAGCATAAATAAGTCATTAGAGAAATTGAGATACAATGGGTTTGTGCTCCAGTGACACACAGCCTGAAATGCAGTAACTCACCATACCCAATCCTGTACATTAATCAGAAATATAAAGCAGGATGTAATTCTTAACCAACATAAATCCGGAAGAAAGTCATTGCAGTATGTACAGCTCCATAAGAAAGTATTTCCTGTTGTTCCTCGAGAGCAAGCTTGTATGTACACTGGACAAAATTATTTTTAATTTCATTTATCTGTTCATTTATGGAGCTGCAGACATAAGAGTGCCACAGAGAAAAATGTGACTGCATAATCAAGCTTGAGTATGAAGAAATTGCTTATTGAAAATCCGTGTTTGCCATCTTCAGAGACACACAAGCTTCATATTCACAACCTGCACTTCCTAAAGGGAAAAGCTAAAATCATTATTTATCTGTCAATCTATTTATCTGTTGTTACATTGGTAACCATCATTGTAGTATTTAAGCATCTCCAAAGTATTTTAAAGATGTAACACTAACTTCTACTTGCTCAAAAGGAAATGTTTGATTAGAATTGTTGTTTTTGTGGTGTAGTGTGTGATGGAAGTGAGAGAGGGTGGGGCGAAAGTGAACTCAAAAGCTTTGTGTTCAGTTCTAAAACACAGTAAAACTTGAAGGATGAAGGTCATCCTTCACTCTTGCAGTAGTGAGCCCCATAATCTAGGTCCAGCCCTTGTGAAATGTCTCTTGTGCAAGCCTCTTCTTGTTGGCTGATTAATGCTAGTGTTCTTGTGGAATGTGGCTATCAAGACACATCTTAGTTGCAGAAAGAGGCAATGTCTTAAGTAGGCAGAGCAAATCATATGGAGGGCTTTGAATGTCAGGCCAGAGAATTTAAACAACTCTTGGTGACATCCTGCTGTGACCCCAGCACCTCTTCATAATAGTGCACCAAAGGGTGACATGTGGGGGCTCTACTAGCAGCCAGTAATGCACCGGTCAGCTTAGTCACAGTGAAATGCATGTATGGGTAATGTTTAAGAAGTCATGTATCTATACTGGAAATGAAACTCTTGAAGTTAAAGGCTTCAGGAGGTGACAGGCCTTGGACAAATTCTGTTTGGGTAGGGGATGCTTCTATCTTTGTCTGGTCAAGTGTGTATTGTGCATTATGTATCTCACAATGCAAACCTATCTGCATGCAAAGCCAGATGCTAATTTAAAAGATTGCAAGGTCAACAAGAGAGGGAAGAACAAGTAGCAGGGGTTTCCTGATTATGAATAAAGATCAAAGGATTGCCTGGGGGACACCCACGTCCTGTCTAAGTGTAAAGTCTGTATGGGATTTAAAGGCAGGTCGTGGAAAGAGAGAGGCTAGCCCAGTGGTTCTCAACCTGCAGCCCATGTAACATCCTCAGGGCCATACAGGTAGTATTGGATGTGGCCCACAATGGTAAATAGGTTGAGAACCACTGAGTTAGACTGATGCTCCTTCTAATGGAGCATTTGCTAGCCCCAGTGGAGTCTGCTTCCCGCAGCCCCATATATCATCCTCAACATCCCAAGCTTCAGAGGCTTGGATTTCTGAGAGGAAGAAGCCTCTTTCTCTTTCCAGAGCACCTAAGATGAGGCATAGATGACCCCATAAATCCTACTCCTAAGGAGACCTCCTGTCCATCAAGGGGTTCAGCTGAGTCTCTGTCTAAGCCTGGTACTGAGCCTCCAGTACCACACAAGAAGCAGTGTGCAGACAGGTCTTTGAACAGACAGCCCAGAGAGCTGACAGGCTGCCTACATATGCCCTGGTACCATCACCTTCCTTACAGCAGGGCTCAGGCTAAAGAAGCTCCTCTACAAGTCTCACTGGTACCATACTCACCATCTCGCAAACAGGATCCCTGGTACTGACTCTGTCTTCTGGATACCATTATTAGAGGACATTTTGTTAACCCAGCAATATGCCTAGGCCACTGACACTAACTGGAATATTGGTCATGCTTATTGTCAAAAGCAGCGATAAGGCCTTTGTAGCAACCTTAACATAATTAGGCAAGCCATGAGGGGTGGGGGTTGAATACAAGAAATGAGCATGAATCTGCTGCCATCCTGTCGAGCATTCTTTTAAAATTGCTGAAGCATGTAGCTTTCAAAAACAGGAAGTCTAAATATATTTATTTGTTGGTATGTAAAAATACAGCTGCACAACTAATGGCTTGAAATTGCTTGCTTAAGTTTTTTTTTTTTTTTTAATATGTTGTTGTAACGCTTAGAAGCATAAAAAGGGGGAAAAGGTCTGGGTTGAGGGGACTCTTCTGTAGACTCATCTTAAGATCCCAGGCAGCAGACAGAAAGCTGACCACTGGAAACCTACTGTTGACCACTCAAAGACTACTCCAGACTTTGGGTAATTATAGATTTGGGGTACTCTAACCTGTTGCTCGTGTGCCTGTGCTTGAGACTGACTAAAGGAAAAGCTTTAAGCGAAAGTACTCATGTTTGATTTATTAGACAGACCTGCTGTGTCTGCATTGATTTATTTCCTGACACTGCCTCAAAAAGAGTAAGGTTAGCAAGAGATTTGGGTTCAGGAAAAACTCCAGGTAACACCATAACCCTCCAGATTTCTTTTCCCAGAAGACCTGTTTATAGCAAAGGTACTGGAGTCTCCTGTGCTATGATCTTCTACCAGGGCCCCTTCACTGGTACTGCTCATCTATGTCTGAGGCTGCCCCATTCAGCCCCATGGATGATTCTTAGTCAGACTCTCAGGTCTCAGCACAGGGCTCTTTTGGCACCGTGCCACCACATCCTGCAGAGCCGGTATTCGGAAGAAGCTCTTTCGAAATATCACTCCACAGGCTCAGGGAATGGAGAATTCTTTTCCCATTCCACTCCCAATTCCCTGGTGGTGGATGTAACTAATGAAATTAATAGACAGGCCCATTCCAGATCTCCTTGTGATAAGGAGGTCCCACTGTTTAGACCTCCTGAGTAGGAAAAGCTACTCCTTGGTAGCTCTCCTTCTTTGCGTGACACATTTCGCCATCAGGGCTTGGTAGTTTGACTTCAACACACGTTCCAAGTTCACACATTTTAGGGAACATCTGCTACACAACCAGAGGGAACAATTTCAGGCCTTCATTTCAAAGGATCAAGTGGTATCCAGAACCTCCCTCTGAGCTGTCCTAGAGGCTGCAGAAACAGGATCTAGATCCCTAGCCACAGCCATGATTGTGTGGAGAGCATCCAGGCTCCAATCTTCAGCTCTCCTCAGAGAGATGCAGGGTTTTGTTGAAGGCTCTCCCTTTGAAGGCCCCTAGCTCTGACACAGACTGCCCCCTCAACACTCTGAAGGACTCAAGAGCTACCTTATGGTTGCTGGGAATTTACATTCTTGAAACAGTTTAGGTCTCAAACATTACCACAATCTAGGCTGTTCCAGTACAACCCCCAAAAACCTCTTCCCAGACCTTTGGAATTTCAGAGTAGGAGATCTAGACCTCAGAAAAGGGGACTATCTCCTTCTATAGCACATCAGCTGCACCTCCCTTTTAAAGAAACAGTTTTGACTTCTCAGTTGAGGGCCTCAAGAAATCTATCTTTCAGGATCCTGTGCTGAACAATTCCATCCAACCCTCTTTTGGGAATCAGCTATCCCACTTCCTCCCTGCACACCAATTATATTCGTGGGATGGGTGGATAGCTAGATGAAATTAGGTGTCCTGGATGTCAAGGGCAAAGAACCAGTCTCCCGGATCTAGGGAGGGAACTAGAGTGGCTGGAAGTGATTGATATGGAATACTCCATCCCCTTCCACATGATCTCCCCTCCCTCCCACACTGCTATCCTGTCCCTCTTCCAATCTCTCAATCACCTCCAAGTGTATGAGACAGTTTCTCCCAGAGTTTGTTGGAAGAGGGTTCTACTCCAACTATTTCCTAGTTCCTACGAGGGGCAGAGGATAGAGCCGAGGTTTCTGCTTACTGTCCTTAGTGTGGACACACACGTTCGACTTTGCAATATCGATTCCAAAAATTCGATGCAAGTAAAATCGAACTACTCTCGTAGTGTAGACAAGGCCTAAGAGTGATGATTGAACACCACTATCCTTTCCCAGCACTTCACAATCATGACACTAATTTCATCCCTAGAGTTGGGAGACTGGTTCACCACCCTTGACCTCCAGGATGCCCACTTTCATATAGTTATCTACCAATCCCACAAACATTTCTCACACTTCAAATTAGACTCAGAACACCCAGTACTGAGTCTTTCCTTTCTGGTTTACTGACGCTTCTAGGGTCTTCTCTCAGCATTGGTTGCCCTTTTTCATCAGTAGGGTATAGCATTATTCCCTGCCTGAACAATTGGCTTCTCAAGGGTCAATCACCTCTAGAGGTCCAGTCAGCAACCTCCATGGCTGTAGGCCTGTTTCAGTCTCTGGACCTTTATATCAGTCGAAAGAATAGACTTCATCAGAGCCACTTTAGACTCCCTAACTGCCAATCTCCCCAAAGAGATGATATTCTCCACTCTGTTCAGTCTAATCTCAACATGCAACATGGCCTGCAAACAACTGCAAGAACCTGTCTAAAACTCATCCACATATCAGCCTCCACGTTTGTCATACCTCACATGAGGCTGCACCTCAGATGTTTACACCCCAAACAGACAGTCTTTCCACCAGCATCACAGTACCTCAAAGTTCTGGAATCTCTCCAGTGGTGGAAGGAGCCACTGAAGGTCTGTGTGAGAACCCATTCTCAGATCCCCCATCTTCAAAGATTCTCACAACAGATGCTTCGCTTCTGGGATGGGGGGAGCGGTCTCACCGCCAAGGGAAAGTGGTCTGCACAAGAAGTCACGCTCCATATCAGCATTCTGGAGCTGAGCAGTTTATGCATGCCAGCATTTCCTTCACATAATACAGGGCCACTCCATCAGTGTGTGTGTGTATATATATATGTATGTATGTATGTATTAACCAACAGGGTAAAGCAAGATCCCAGTCTTTATGTGCAGAGTTGCTAAGGCTATGGAACTGGCACATTTCCCATTAGATAGAAATCTCAGCTGTCTGTCTTCCAGGTCTCCAGAATACAATTGCAGATACTTCCTTCAGGGTCACAAATAAAAACTCAATGGTTCTATCTTCCACAGAATTTGCCAGACTTGGGGCTCAGCAGAAACAGACTTCTTTGCCACTCCAAATAATGTGAAATGCTGTCTTTTCTGCTCCAAGGGAGGATATGACCACAACTTATTGGGAGATGTCCTCATAACACTCTGGGACCCATATCCTATTGTAGGCTTACCTGCTTCTACCTCTACTCCTCAAGACCTTACTCAAACAGTGTCAGGAAAGACCGTCATCCTCCTAGCACCGTCTTGGTCAAGACAAGTGTGGTATTCAAATCTCCTTCATCTCTCTGTGGCAATGCCTCTCAGGAAGGAGCTCATGTTGCAAAATCCAGGGACCCTGATCTATCACAACTACTCCTTCTTGAACCTCTGAGCATGGTTCCTAGATCGCTCTTGAACATGGAACTAACCTGTTCAGATATGGTCCAGTCAGGTCTCCTATTTAACAGGAAACCCAGTACTCGCAAAACTTACCTTCAAAGTGGAAATGCCGCTTCCACTCCTGGTGTTCCCTTCACTCTTCCCAAGCCTCAGCTGTTCTGCTCTCCAAAATCCTGGACTACCTGTTGGATTTAAAGATGCAAGTTCTATCATTGAGCTCAGAGTATATTTTGGCCATTATAACAGCCTTCCTCTCACCCATCAAAGGCTTCTCAGTCTTTGCCCACCCTACTACAGCTAGATTCTTCAAGGGCTTACAAAACTTGTTTCCCTCTCCTCCCCCCAATACAGAATCTGGCCCCTCAGTGGGACTTCAATTTGGTTCTCTAGGCCCTGAGGAAACCTCCCTTTGAACTGATGGCTACCTGATCTCTCCTCCACCTCTCCCTCAAGACTTCATTCTCCATAGCCATCGCTTCAGCTAGACAAATGGGAGAACACAGTGCTCTTATGGTTGACCCACTCTATGCCACTGTTTATAAAGACAAGGTAACACTGCACCCCGTTCTCTCTTCCTTCTGAAGTTCTCTTTAGAATACCACATTAATGAAAAGATTTGCCTGCCAGAGTTCTACCCAAAACCTCATGCCTCTCAGAGACCAGTCTACATACGCTAGATGTCAGAAGGGCCCTCGCCTTCTATCTTGACAGGTCTAAGACCTTCTGGCTATTTGTATCATTTGAGAAGAGGATGAAGGATCAACCCATTTCCACTCAGACTTCAAAGGTGGGTTTCGAGTTGCCATTTTATCTTGCTATGAATCTAGTGGGATGCAGCCCCCTCAGAGAGAGAGAGAGAGAGAGAGAACACATTTCCCTCGAGCTCAGTACACATCTACAGCTCTATTGAAGGATAACAGAAATTTGTAGGGCTGCAAGTTGGCCTTTCCTTCATACTTTTGCCAAGCATTATGCCATCTTACCTGCTTCCAGGGACGATACTGCTTTTGGTGTCCTCAGCATCCTTTTCCTCCTCACTGAGTTACTGCTTGGGAGTTTCCTATGATGGAGCACCCATAGAAATATATACTGAAGGAGGAGGAGAGTTTATTTACCTTACAGTCACTTGAGTTCATTAAAGATGTTTTGTTGCTATGGGTGCTCCTCCTGCTCTCCTTCCTCTCAGCTGTAGAGGGTCTGCTTTGCAGTTGAGAAGGAAGTGAGTGGCGGTGGGTTCGCACCTCCCTTATGTCCTTACTTGGAGGCAAGAAGTGCTGCTCTGCACAGGCACTGGCTTGCGGACACTGCTTTGCACTCTCCACTTGAGACCCCACAGGCACATTCCATCCCACAGCGGAGCACCCACAGGGACAAAACATCTAGAAGAACCTAAGTTACTATAAGGTAAATAACTTTTCTCCTTCAAACCTTCAAAGCTGGCTACTGGAACCACCCCTTCCCCCTCCCCCATAAAAAAATATATATTTCCCCCTCATTGTGGTTTCTCCTTTCCCTCTACTGCAATCCCTGTCTCCATCTAAAGGGCCTTTTAAATGCTGCAGCTCATCTGTTACCACCTTCCACTTCTGCCTTTCCCTACCTTTTTCCCTGTCCAGGAGAGGAAATGGTGATGGACTCCTGCTACTGGACAGATTCTACTCCAGACCTTCTGAGTCCTTCCTGCGGGACTACAAGCAGTAATAGTGCACAGATGGTTGGATGTTCCTTCATCTGCCTCTGGTAGGGCTAATCTGAAATTAGACTTGCCAGAGGCTGGCACGCTTCAGGCAGGCACCTGAAACCTTCCTCTGCATCTGTAACTCTGGCTGCCTGCAGCCCATATACTGCAGTGATTTAGAAGGAGTGGAAAAGGCTCTTCTCCAGCAGGAGGAGTTTCCGCATGACATATCAGCCACACTTGGCAATAACCTGCATCACATAATCCATATCTAGATACTAGAGTGTCGTCATTAGTGGGTCTTACTATTTCTGGTATCCTGTTGACTTATGAACTGCCATTTTTCTTTTAAAAAGGGAGGCAAAATTGCAAGATGAAGAAAATAGTCACATAGTATTTATGTGGGGCAAAAGTATCCATGATGGCTGTTCACTCTGGATCAGACCTTTCCCGTTTTAATATCTATGTGCTTTGTGTAAATTCTTGTGTAGGCTGCATACCAGATACCAATGGCATTGAAATATATGGCATGGGATATAGTCTCAGATGCACTTAGCACCTCCAAGGCACAAAGTTCAATCAGCATTGGTTAAATTAAGACATTCAACTGATCACTATGCCGTCCTGCCTCTTTTATCTCCTCTACTGTTCTGAAGAAACGGGGCCTGGAGTCCTCAGTCTCCTTGTTGTCAGGAGATGAGGACAACTGTGGTTCCAGGAAAGAGGTGAGGATGCTCCCTTTAATTCAGAGTTGTTTTTTTTTTTTTTTTTTTTTTTACAGTTTTACAGAAAATTAATGAAGTGTAGATGTCAAACACCATTTAAAGCAATGTGGGGCATGAGGACATCAAATCTGTGACATACACCAGCAACACTTGGTCTCATTGACCACCTCAGACTTGTGGAAGCAGAATTTGGGGTCTACTGCACCAGAGCAAAACTGATGAACAGTTTTGGTTCCCAAATGAGATCCCTTATTCTGGATCACTCAAAGCCAAGGACTTCTAGGCCTGTGGGAGCTACAAGATCAAGCGTCCTAGCAAGTCCATTAATGGATGTGGAACCAGATGTCAAGAAAGGGAACCTGAGGAACATCCTATATGTTCTTAAAGATACACAGCCCCACAAACAATGCAGTTCATGAAAGATTTGGATTCAAAGTAAAGTAAATGGACAAAGGGTGAAGAATAGAAAATGTCAACTGCAGTTGTGTATTAACCAAATCCCAGGTAAGTGCCTTCATTCGTGGTCAGAAACTAATTGGGGGTTAGAGCTCTAAGACAAATTAATTCTGTTTGGAGAACAAGTCTGAGATAGTTTGTGCTAGAACTCATACATATGGGTATCTGTTGTGCTGAATATCTTTGCGGGGGGTGGGGAAGGGAGAGGAATTATGTTAGGATTATATTCATCCAATTTAACCAAACTTCAAAAACACTCTCAAAAACAGCTTCTTTTGGATCAAAGGTTTATTTTGAATGACACAACACTGAAAAACATAATAGTTTACAGATGATTTCTTGATACAGGATACATTATATACCTTATTTTAAAAGGATCTGTGAAGGTGTGCTGCATAAATACATATAGTGAAAATATATTGTTTGTTTTTGTCCTTCTTAGATATTTTTTGTTTTCATAATTCAGCCAATTAAAGTATAGATTAGCATTATAACCACTCTATCCACACAATCTCAAACTATTGCAGCTAGAAATAGAGGAGACTGAGCCATGCCTTCCAATGTTTTAGCAGCTTTGAATGTGATAGTTATAATCGTTCATCTCAGAATGAAAATTTCACATTACAAACACAGATACTGTATAATGTTTTGGCAATGGAGCAGCTAGCTTTGTTTTGGAACAAAGCTATTTACTGTAATGCCAGACCTTGTAAGAGCAATGCATCTATTAATGATACTACAGAGTCAAAGAACTACAATGGAGGGTAACATGTTAATGCATATGTATCTGTATGCACTTATATACACACAAGCATATATGTGTATATATGTTCAAAAAAACATTGAAAAACTTTGCAGCAGTTCATTTTTTTAAACACGTAACTTAATAATTTGACCTCATTACTAAAGGATTACTAATAAAATCTTCTGTAGTGCAGCAAGTCAATACAATACACTTAGTGCAGAGAAGTTAAGGTTCTCGTAGTGAGGAGGCTAATTTTAGATTTCATGGGAAAGGATCAAATACAGGATCACCATAGCTCCGACAACGCACAAACAAACCTGTTGCCACATACGTGTGAACGAATAGGGACATTTCTCTTAATACATTTTTTCATATACTGCTTCAGACGATGCTAACTTAACTGTTTGCATTCATGCTCATTTGATATGTTTCATCAAGCTTTGTCTGGCACCAGTCTGTAAACCATTAGCAGTTTAACTACAAAAGTGGGTTCCTGTGTTTCAAAGAGATTTAAAATCCTACTGACTGAGCTTCTTATAACACTGTTATGCCTGAGCTGAGAACTACTCCAAGGGCTTTGTGAAGTTCTCTGGGAAAAGTCCCTTATAGGTTACTGCATCTCTGTACTGCAGCCAATCCGATTCTTTAATGCCTGTCAGCCAGCCAGCCTCCTGCAAGGTAAAAGGGAGAGTTTATAGGCAGACAGCATTTTATAGGTGCAAAATTGGAGGATGTGTTGAGGTCCTTTTAAAATTCATAGTGTTTAATATTAGGGGTGTGGGGGGGGGGACCTTTTAACCCCAAGAAGCTAGAGAAAATACATGTTTTTCCTTTCCAATCACCCTAAATTCTCCTCTTTTTATGCAGGATAGTTCACTGTGGTTCCTATAGTGGAAGTTGGTGGTGACAACAGTTCCTGGCTCTTCCACTGTTAAAGTACTCTAAGATCCCCAAACCACGTACCCATTACTTGAAACTTTTCCAAATATCCAGGCTGAGGCAGGCACCTGGCACTGAAAACTTCACACCAAATTATTACAGTTTGGCAATTAACTAATTGAAAGCAGGGTCTTACAGGGGCCAGTGTTGGGGAAACTTAACTTTCCGTGGTGCTAACCCACTCTGCTTATAATAAAATTAATTCAATGTCTTTCAAAATATATCCTCTGCTCTCAGCTCCAAATCTTTTTGGCTAGGTCAATGCTGCAGCTGGGACAATGCTGAACCTCCCAGCCTGGGTAGACATCATACTTTAGCTATGCTCCAGCTAGCATCTTAAATAGCACTGTGGATGTTGCAGCTCCAGTGGAGACTTGGCCTAGCCCCCTGAGCTGCAGTGTCCACACTGTCAGCTAACATGAAGCAGTTCAATTGACCATGAAGAGGTCCATGAAATACAGTATATTGAACCGCTCCTATAACTTAGGGCAGCAGAAATTGCTAAGCAAATAGAGGGGAGACGTTGAGACCTGTCCCAGCATCCATGAAAGAGACAAAAATAGATGGGGTGGAGGGGAAAAAAGAGATAGTGGGCCAAATTTTCAGTGTCTTCAACTACCATATAACTTTGCAACTACACTGTTGTTGTTTCACATGTTAGACTATAGCGGCGAGACCCACACAGACGACATAGAATTGCAGTGCCTAACTTTAGGCATCCTTCTGCCGAATGGAATCCACAGCCCCTAGTTAGGCACCCAGGCTTCCTATACAGTGAAGGAGGAGAGCCTGACCCCTAGGAATGGGATTCACAAACACCAGCATGCTGACGTCCCCAAGCCAGCCAGTAGGAAATGCCAAGGAGGGGTGTGTGGCCTAAGCCCTACCCCAGCAAGGGAGTAAGGGCTAGTCTACACTGGACTCACTACAGCAGCGAAGCTCTGCATGCTTTCACAAAATAAAAAAAGAGAGAGAAGAGGTGGTCTCTTATAGCCATAGCTCAGTGGTGGGAGACCTACGGTCAAATCCCCATTGTGCCTGATTTGGAGTAGGAACTTGAACACAGGTCTCCCACCTCCTAGGAGAGTGCCTTCACCCTGGGCTAGGGGATATTCTGGGGTGGTGGTTTCTCTGTCTCTACTGTTCCACTTTGTATAAATAAATATTCATTGGGCCAGAGAGTGATTCTAAGTGCCTCAACCACTGGCTTTAGGTGGGAGATGTGGCTTCAAGTGCCTGCTCCACCTCAGATAGGGACAGGTGAGATCTGAACATGACTCTTCCCTTATTGTGTGGGACTACTCTAACCACCGGGCTATAGGCTATAAGAGGACAATATCCTCCTACTGCGTTTTGTATGGGGCCCAATCCAATAGACATGCACTCCGGCAGTCTCTGAGCAAGTCCACCAAATCAGGCCCTTCAGGCGAAATTGTGGCCGGGGGGATTAGGCAGTGGGTGTCAGGTGGTTGTGCACACAACCAGAAATGTAGGCACGTAGGGGACTTCAACTGACAGAAACCTAAATGCCTACAAGGTTAGCGGGCAGCTAAGTGGAGTTTTTTGAGCTCTAACATCTGGACATTAAGGTTTAGGGCTAGATCCACAAAGGGATTGAGGTGCCTTATCTGCATATGCAAGTGTCTGTATCCTGGCCATTTAATTTTAATCATTTTTGCCTACAAGTGACTGTACTTGCAAAATGGTGGGCACACTTAACTGAATCCAGAATAGTGTAGGTCCCAAATTAGGGGCTGTTTTTAAGAATATGATCCAGACAGTCACAAAATAACGAGATATGGTGGAAACTCCTGATATTGCATTGGGATTATTTTCTCAGGGTGTACATGTAGAGGTTGAATGCTTTTGAGAAAACTTCAACACAACACAAAATTACATCAAATTGTGATTATTCAATGGCTTTCTGAAGCTTCTAGTCAGGGGTGAAATGGCTTTCTAATTTAATCAGGATTGAGTACCACTGAAGCAGGTAAGAATGACAACATTTTAGACTGGCAGTGAAATAAACCAGGGTAAATTTAACTGAGAAAATATCTTTCAAGCATGTGGCATGATTGAGACAGAAGGAGCAGTAGTAAATGACAGCTTCCTGATCATAGAAGGAGGCAGATTCTGCTAGGAACAGGTGCTGACTAGAACTTATCTTAATCAATTCAACTCAAGTATATTAGAAAAAGTGGAGTCACCAGGATCAAACAAGCACAAAGTGTTCTTGTTTGATATGATCTGAAACTATGAATCGATACTACCAAATATACAAGAAATATGGCTTTAGACAGGCCACTTTCGAAGGAGGAAAAGTGAACAGCTGAGATAAAAAAAGAAAAAACTCAATCTTTTTTGTCCTTCACTAGTGTACGTTGTGGTATTATATTAAGTTTAACAATGATGATAAACATGAAGGGTATATGTGCACTGAATAATAATAGATGCTAACTGAATTCAGAAACATGAATATATTTTCTCCATCAATACACACAATTTACTCCAATTAATGCTAATGGGATTTACATGCAAGCAACAAGAGAATAATATACCTTTATAGATTAGCCCAGAAAAGACCAAGCTTATATTTAATACTCCAAGAAAAAAGAGCTAAGGAACATGGCCCAGACCCTCAGAAGTATTTCAGTGCCTAACTTCTATTGACTTCAATGGAAGCTAAGGGCCTAAGTATCTTTGAGCCTGATTCTGTCATCCTCACATTTAGTACCTTACTCTGTGAATAATGCCATTGAAGTAAATGGGACTGCACATGGAATAAGGTACTACTCAACTTGAATCAGGATAGCAGAATCTAGCTTTATAAGAAGAACGTAGGGTCATGCTGAAAAAGCATCCAGTACAGTATACTAGAAATGTAAAACAGATAACTTATCCTGCTAGTATATTAAAGCAAGAGATCAGTTGATAACATTAGCACTTCTTAAAAGGAGTATTAGGAGGACCCAATTTTGCAAACGTGCTGTCAGGAATAGTGCTTAGCATTCTGAATAGTCCCATAGAAGACAATAGGATTATTTAGGGTGGTAAGGAATATTCCCAGCACTACTTACTTGCAGGATCAGGCCTCAAAATGACAGAAATAGAGGCACGTTCTTCATATCGTCCCCTACCAATGGGGAACTACCCAACAATAAGAAGCTTGATAAAATAGGTGCAGTACCTTCCTTGAACCCTTTGAAAAGGTAAAATCATTTCTCCACTGCCTATGGAAGAAGTGGGGGGTAGATCTATGTTTCAAGCAAAGCTGAAGAAAGCTTTTTGTTCAAATCAAATTGTGATCTGGAGCAATGATCTCATTCGGTCTTATCCTTTGGGAGTCTTTCTATTGACTTCAATGGGCATTAGATGAGGCCAAACTTTAGAGTATAAAATTGTGTCTTCTATTTAAAAAACATTTTATTGTACTATTGCAAATGTTTAACATTTAAATGAAATTAAAACATCTTTCCATGTTCCAACAAAATTAAAGCTCTGTTGCCAATCTTTTATCAACAACATGAACACTTTTTGGGGAGCCTGGTCCTCCACAGCCTATACCACTGAAGGTTTGGCTGCCAGGTCTTTTGCCTAGGTAGGAAACTGCAGGATTAGTAGAAGTTGATATTTCCAGAACCAATACTGTAGGAGATTTAGACTTCCAGAGGGAAGAGTTAAAACTACAGAGTTATTACACATAAATTGGTTGTAAGGTTACACAATTTGTGAGCATAATGCTCTATGGCCTAATTTGTATTGATCTGACCTGTTCAAATCTATATGTATAAGCTCCAGACACTAGACTACCAATTTTGCTGCAATGTTAAAACAAGATTTATAGTGACCTAATGCACTATTTGTATGCATCTACTTTGTGTAAATGAGTGTGTGTGTGTGTGAGAGAGAGAGAAAGAAGTAAAACCATGATTTAAAGCAGCCAAATTAAATCTAGAAAAATGTTGGTCCATAATGAAGGTTAAATCATACCATTAATACGTCTACCGCATTTCCAGGTTATAATCAACATTGCCTTTTACTCTTAGATGAAAATGAAGTAAAGACAGTTTTAGTCTTCGTATGTTCTAACAGTGACATTTTAAATGACTGCATTTGCTAACAACTCTAGACTGTTAGAAATATCTCCAGGAAAAGAAAAATAGCAAAAGAAATGGTTCCTCGGTTGTTTACCTGGTCATCTGTGGCCTCAGAAGGGATTACTAGTACAGTATCTCCTCGTTTTAAGTTAAGTTCGTCAGTATTAGCGGCCTCAAAATCATGTAGCGCTTCAACCTGAAGAAAAAAGTAAAAAACATGAGGATATCATCTAGGGAAAGTACTAAGAAAAATTAAGTAGAAACAAATTATCTCTTTCGCGACTCACATTTAACAATGTGCATCTGTACTGTGCTTTCAAACTCTCAAACACGCTGCTATGGCATTGCCTCTCTTTCAACTGATATCATTGCACATACACTCCATTTTTTTTTTGTTTGATATGTCTGTTAATTCCATGTTTTTCTATTCTCTTCCATGAAGAAATTCACATATTAAATATGAATGTATTCACTCATTCCTTCAATGACAGGTGGGTCCCCTCAGCTCACAGGGATCTGGAGGATTGGTGATGCTGCAACATCCCATAAGTACTGCTGCTTGGGCAAATCCTGCTGTCCTTATTCATAGAATGGCATCATTGGAGGCTTTCCCGAGGAAGGGTGAAAGGATTTGGCCACCCTATCTTAGGCAAACTGAGTAGGGACTTAGAGTGATGCTAATGCCCTAGTGAGATCTGTGGTTCTGGGCTTTTGATCTTATTCCTGAAGCAATCCTCCCTGTAAATAATAGTGAGGAAAATGGTATAATTCCAGTGGTCAGTTAAAGGTGTGGGTAATGGGAATCCTGCTGTGTGGACTGGAAAGCACTCTTGTTTGCTGGTAAATTAGGGCTATGATATTTCTCACTTCAACTAGTAATTATTGACAAGATAATCTGTTTGCAGAGCTAAACTGTTTCTTTAACTAAATAATTCCATCTCCATAAGTAGATGCCCTATTCTAGTTTCCTTGATGGCAACTAATCCCATGGCATCACTGCAGCAAAGCCAGGAATGGTAATGTGCATTCTCACTTAACTCACGAGAGTTTGGTGAAAAATAGAGGAACACTGTCAGTGTGTCTTAAGTCATAGTCACATGACATCTCACTCTGACCTGTTATTTTTGAAATTTGCAAAGAACATTTGTGTATGAGAACAGAAAAAAACAATCCAAAATAATTGGGCATAACCATGGCTTGCTATGGGACTTGTTAGACTGAACTATCCAAATTATAATACAGAGCACATGAACTTCATTCATCTTCGCTCAGCTTATCTACTAGTCAATCATTTTGAAATACGAAATATCAGGTACCTGGGAACCAAGAAACACAAAGGTTCTTGGCAGGCAACAAACACTTAAGGCAGAATTTCTCAGACCTGCCCACTGAAATATAATGCTTTTCAACATGATCATGTTAAAAGCTACTCTAATAATATGTGGAATCTTGGTTGCATTGAAGTCAATTGCAAAAGTTTCATTGACTTCAATGGGGCCATGATTGCACTGGTAGATTTTCAGGCCAGAAAGGAACACTTTGATAATATAGTCTAACCTGCTGCATAATGCAAGCCATAGAAATTCTCCCAACATATTACAATATTTTCACTGCTCCGATTAGATTAGTGTACTTGCACATTTGACTGAACACCATAATTCTACAGGATCATGTTGCACATAAAGAACAGTACAAGTAAAGTTTTATTTCCCCCTTTATGTAGAAAAAACAATTCAAGGAAAAACAGCTTGACATTTTTGCTATTTAACTACATAGTTGTCAGCCTAAATAAACTGTGCCCCTGGATATACTTACTTACACTTGATGCTAGGTTTAAAGGAATGTTTAAAATAAAAGAGTGACTAAATACTCAAGTAGACCTTAAAGAGAAAGCCAGGTGGCATTCCATGGGCTGCATCATCCGCTGACACAGGCGGTTCTTCAGAGGATGTAGTTTGGATTTCTTCAATGGTTTTCTGCTCACTTACAACCTGGGAAGGTTCACTGGCATCACTTTCAATGCCCTGAGTGCCAACGTCTTCCACAACATCTTCGGATTCATTCACTATGACTTCATGCTCCTCTCCCTCCCCTTCGTTGTTTGATGCTGGCTCTATTACTAGTGAAGGGATGCTGCTGACTTTCTCCTGGGGAAAAGAAAAATCAGAAAAAGAGAGAAATGTTATGAGCGTGATTAATTAGCCTTGTTAGCACTGACCCCCTACTTGGCAAGGCAACTCCCATCTTTTCATGTGCTGTCTATTTATACCTGCCTACTCTATTTTTCACTCCATGCATCTGATGAAGTGGGTTATAGCCCACGAAAGCTTATGCCCAAATAAATTGGTTAGTCTCTAAGAACAACAAGGAGTCTGGTGGCACCTTAAAGACTGACAGATTTATTTGGGCATGAGCTTTCGTGAGTAAAAACCTCACTGAGGTTTTTACTCACGAAAGCTCATGCCCAAATAAATCTGTTAGTCTTTAAGGTGCCACCAGACTCCTTGTTGTTCTTAGAGACTAACCAATTTATTTGGGCATAAGCTTTCGTGGGCTATAACCCACTTCATCAGATGCATGGAGTGAAAAATAGAGTAGGCAGGTATAAATAGACAGCACATGAAA
>NC_048299.1:89199962-89234067 GCF_013100865.1 Trachemys scripta elegans
GAGGTTTTTACTCACGAAAGCTCATGCCCAAATAAATCTGTTAGTCTTTAAGGTGCCACCAGACTCCTTGCTGTTTTTGTAGATACAGACTAACACGGCTACCCCCTGATATTAGTCTCTAAGGTGCAACAAGGACTCCTCGTTTTTATTTCTAAAAAGTATGAAACAAAACTTTTATTTATTTGCTTTTCTGTTTATGAGAGAAAATATGGATGTATTTTCCTCTCGTGCACAGCTAATCTTCTCACTGACGAGAGCTATGCTAGTGCATCCAGGGGATAATATCCTCCCAGTTTGTGACTGCCGGTCTCCATTCCTCCCCATGTCAATTCTCTAACTTACTCCCCATGGATTATAACTGTCACCATAGCAGATGATAAAACACTCTGCACTTTATTCTGTTTTCACTTAGGTCCCTGTCCAACTTCCAGTGAAATTAATGGGAGTACTTCCACTAACTTCAAAGTGCTTTGGATCAGGCCATAACACTGCCGTAAATCAGAAGTAACTCCACTTACGTCAGTGAAGTAACACTAGTGTAAATTTTGTGGGAGATCAAAATCAGGCACACTATATTCACTTGCAATAGTTTAAACACCAATTCAAGTTTTCCCTGATTTACACCAGCATAAACGACAGAAGAGACCACGTGAAGCTCATTACAATCATGTTAATATAAGAGCCCTATTCAGATAGGATTTTAGGCAGCTGTCTGGGGTGTGCAACCCGCTAAAGACCACA
This sequence comes from Trachemys scripta elegans, assembly GCF_013100865.1. Lineage (NCBI taxonomy): Eukaryota > Metazoa > Chordata > Testudines > Emydidae > Trachemys > Trachemys scripta. Next base: position 89,200,704 of record NC_048299.1, read on the forward strand.
TTGGCTAGCTATTCACCTGGCCAACATATCAATTCAGCCTGGTGCTCAAGGGAAATACCTCTCCCCCAATTCTGTAGCATTGTTCATTAATGTGTGTGTGTGTGTGTGTGTGTGTGTGTGTGTGTGTGTGAGTGTGAGAGAGAGAGAGAGAGAGAGTTATGTAAATGAGTTTCCCAAATCTCAATCGGTACCTCTTCTCCCAACCCCCCATGGGGAAGCAGGTAGAACAGAGGATGACCAGGTCTATCAATTGTTTATTTTATATAGTCTGGGTTAAACATACCCCCGAACCCTACAGAAAGAGAGAGTTTGTATTGATGGGTCAGGGACTGTTCTGATTATTATTAATTATTTGTACTGTGGTAGGACCTAGGGACCTCAACTTCATTGTGTGAGGCATTGCATAAACACATAACAAAAAGCAATCCACAACCTGAAGAGCTTGAGACAACAGGAGCGTGATTGAAACAAACAGATGTGAAGAGCCTAAGGTAATTGTGACATGGAAGTCCTTGATCCCTAGAGTGCCAGAGTACCACTTGGGGTCTTTTCTTTGGTCTCCAGTTGCTGAAAAGCTGGAAGCCAGCCTGACCACACACTAGAATATCCTTGCAATTTATTTCTTCTAGAGTTGCATGGGTTCAAGGCCTAACTTTCACAGATGCCAGGAGGGCGTAGAGGGAGATTTTCAGAGGCACGAAAAGCAGTTTGGTACCCAACTCCCAATGGGAATAAGTGGGAGTTAGGCCTTTGCTACCCTGTGTGCCTCTGAAAATCTCCCCCATTGAGCACTCACCACTCCTATTGACTAATTACATGTGCTCAGCATCTCTGAACACCAGTGCACTTGATCTTATTTATCATTTGGGAAAAAAAGAACAGTTAGATAAAAAACACATCTGAAGAGTCTCAAAGCTCTGTTTAACAAGCCACTATTCTCCAGATTTATAGCTAATGGAATGAAATAGCTTCTGCTTATCTTTAGGATTAACTGAGCCTGTTATAAACCCCAGAACACATCTGAGAAGTATCTATCAATTGTAAAGTCATCAGAAATGATTTTTGGCACACTGGGCCAGATTCCCAGCTGGTATAAACTGGCATAGCTCCATTGAAGTCAGTGGTGCTACTTCATACCAGTGTCACTTAAAGCAGAATGGGGGCCAATATGGACAGATAAGTCATCGCTCTCCCGAGAAAGGGTTGTTGTGGTAACTCAGGCCAGGAGACATGAACAGTCCAATATTTTCTCTTGTGTAGTGCTTCAGAAAGCATCCCGACAACATCTTACCTGAGCCACCACTGCTTCCTTCTCTTCTATTTTAGGTTTGTCACCTTCATCAGCTGTTTCACCTGCAGCAGCACCTTCACTGGCTTCAGTTACAACAGCATTTTCAACTGCACCTGCATCTTCAGTTATAGCTACCATCTACAGCCAACAGAAAATGGAAACCGTTCAGCCACATCCATCATTCTGGACAACAGCTATTCACCAACTGTACCCAGGCCACTTTAAAGAGCTCCAGGCTTTGATTGATAGATAGCTAGATAGATATAAACTGGCATCAATTCGCTTATTTAGATCCATTAGACAATGCAGTGGGCTTTATTATGATCCCACACTGGTTTTATACCAAGATAATGCCACTAATTTCAATGGAGTGTTTCTGTATTTACATCTAAGTAAATACAAAGAGACTCATGCTGTTAGATGCTATTCTGTACCTTATGATTAAAGATGTGAAAAACCTGTTATGATGCTTCCTTGATATACTTAGTGGCATCGACAAAAGTTACTTCTTCAGGGAGGGTTTCCTAAGGCATTAACTAAAATAAAAATGGATTAAAGGCATACGGCTGCATATTGGGATGGCTCCTTACTGGGCACAGATATAAAACACACACTACAATACAAAAAAAAAAAAAAAAAAGTTTTAGAGCAGAGTTTGAGGGCTCATTTGCCTTAAAGCTGCATTGCTGGAGGATTTGCCTCTAGGAGAGGGGAGAATGGGTTTACACTGCGCTTTACACATGGGTTTGGCTGGAGAAGGGCCACTTTCAACAGGGCTGCGGCTCTATAGGAACCCAGCAGTGAAAACTCTCCATGGAACATAATGAATGGATGCCCGGCCACATCCCCTTCCCAGCTAGTGTCATCTGCTTTGGGGGCTCGGCAAATAGAAAACTCATATGCCACATCCAAGCAGCTTCATTATGGTATTTCTGTTTATCATGCCATAGTGAAATTGGGGGTAAAAATGATTCACTTTCCCCTCCACCACTGCATCTAACAAGTTGCATTTAGCAGAATTGGCTTTGGTGGCTAAGAGTCTGATAATCCTTGTTGCCTCAGATCAGATATCTGCTTCATGTATAAGGTTGATCACATCCAATCTGAGTTGGCTGCCATCATTGCTGGACATTACACCGGTCCTTGCCATCATTAACTCTTAATGAGACTGGTAAACAAATTTTTCCAATTTTCTTTACAGAAGATAAGAAAAGCTAAAATATATTGTGTGAATTTATAGAGAGACTTTAATTTTAATTGCATTTGACACAGAATCAAGTATACATGGCTTTAACGGGCAGCCAGATCAAATTATACCAGCAAACATCCTGGGACTTGTGAGTAAAGACATCAGGTCAGGCCTTCCTTGTACTACCAATTTCAGCAGTCTTGCTTCAATAAGAGATTTAAATAAACAATAGTTGTAAAAACCCAGAGAGAAGCTAATGGAGGAGAGATGGGGGAGGCAGTGCATATTAGATTGATTTTATACACTATGCTTCTACAAAATTCTACAGAAATTGATCCTGCTATCTGATGTGATCGGAATCAACACTTCTTTTCTCTTTATTGGATTTGTGCAGTCCATTTTCCATGAAGGAAGCGTGTTCTAATTTTACAAATATCAGTACACTGAAACAGTCAGACTCTGACAGCCCTTTGTCATAAGTCACCATATGTACAGCATGCATCAAAATGGAATGATAATTCATTCTTGTGACAGACTATAACAAGAAAAGAAAGAAAATCATAAATATGGGTTTTTGTCGATATTACCAGGGTAAGTGGCAAAAATGAAACCATTTCTCTCTATCATATCTCAAAAGCTTGGATTAGCCCCATAGCTAATAGCTACCTCCATTTAAGTCAATGGCAAAATTCCCATTTACTTCATTGGGACCATGATTTCACCCTAGATAGCAGTGGTGAATAATACAAGTATTTGTATATCTACATATGCAACCTGATTTCATATTGTAAACAAACCCTCCTGCATACAAAAGAAGTGTAAGTAAGAGGAGAAACACGGCCCAAGGTATTTACTGCTGGGGGAAGTCTATGAGTTAATAAGATCTAGTCCATAATGTTTGACTTGAATAGTGCATGCCAGTTTTCAATAACTTAAGATTGGCCTCAATGGCTGGATTTAAAAAGGGACTGGATAATTTTTATGATAATTAATTATAATTGTAGCTAAGCAAGCTAATATAATGCTATGGGGAACTAAAGCTCATGCTTTAGGAAATAAATCCATTGCCTGCAGAGGTCTGGATGGATTTCCCATGTACAGAACTGCACAACTGGCTAAACAAATAATGGTGAAAGTGCGTGGGTCTCTCTCTCAAGCATCACATACCACCTTCTGCTGAAGGCAGGATACAAGACTCGATGGATAGAGTTTCGCAGCGGTTATGCATTGAACAAATATTGCCAATTTAAATATGAGATTTGATGCATATGTGTGACGGGTGAATGTGCCATGCAAGAGAGGTTGAGTTTACATATACACTATATTAGAGAGCTTGATGAACAGTTACATTTTGAAGACATTAGTCAGCTTGCACTTTGTGGACAGTAAGGGATTTCTTGAATACAAGATACTGGAACATATCAAGAGTGACAAGCCAAATGCTCTAGAAGAAAGATGGTGTTGTATTTGTTATTATTTCAACCCTCAGTTTTAAAGAAGTAGGGCTTGATTGACCACTATATTACTCCAGTGTCATGCCTGTGTAACTCCAATGATTTCAATGCAGCTACGCTGGTGTAAAATTGGAATAATGCAGTGGTGAATCGGGCCTATAAGTTTCTGTTTAAATGGGAAAAAAATCAGCATTACACTTCAAGGCTTGATTCTCCATTCACGCCAATGTAAAGCAGTAGCAACTCTAGTGAAGTCAATGAACCAAATTCTACCCTCAGTTACCCTGGCATAAATTTGGAGTAACTTTACTGATGGTAGTAGATTTACTTCACATTTACACCAGCATAACAGAGCAGAATTTGGCCCATTGGAGTTACAATAATCTAAAACCAGAATGAGTAGCGAATTGGTCTATGATATTTTAGCAAATACTTACATACCAGAGTTCAGAAACTTATAAAAAGAAAGGTAGTTAGCATCTTGCAGGACTGGACCCAAATTGAGTAATTACCAGAGTTTACAGTTTCCTTATTTTTCAACCCTTTTTCCTATTTCTGAATTTAATTTCCAGTCACTAGTGTTGAAATCCTCATGTTACTCTCACCATAATTTAAAATGCATTGTCAAGGTTGCATTTTAGTAAACAAGGATCCAGAATAAATAGTATATGTTCTCTCACACATATGAGAACATAACCTAAAACAAACAGTCGATCAGAGGGTACCTGGTCTTAAAGAGAAATTCAATATTTCATTAAACTTTTTATTTAGTTGTTTTTAACCATATCTAATGAAATGCCCAATTTGTGCTTTAGAAAATAAAAGTGTAAGATAATTATATTCTAACTTCTGTTTCAGTTTAGGGCTTAGCATGCTAGAAAAATGGAATGATGAATGAAAGCAATTTTTTTTAAAAAGACACTATTAGGAGCCCAGACAAACAAATCCACAGGAAGTGTTAATGCCATTCAAACTCCATGGCAGCATATTTTCTGTTCATTCTGAATGTCAATAGAAACAACATTATATCACCTTCTACCACATAACCACATTCTTACCTGTCCTAAAATATTTATGATACAGTGAAACCCCGCTATAATGCGATGATTGGGGTCCAAAAAATTCGATCGCGATAAATGCGCGGTCACGGTATAGCAGGGTTATGAAAATTTTACCATTTAAAGCCGGTCAGTTTCAAGCCGGTCAATTTCTCTTGGGCAGAGAGCAGGGGAGATGTGCAAGGGCAGAGGAAGAGTGAGGAGCAGCTGGGGAGGAGAATGGCTCTTCCCACCAAAAGGAGAAGCAAGGGTAGAGAGGAAGAGGCAGTGGGGAAGGAACGTTCCTTTTTTTGTTTTTCTTCGGCGGCGGTCCAGCCGTTTTTTTTTTTTTGTGCTTCGGCGGTGCTCCGGCAGCTTTTTTGTTTGTTTGTTTTATGCTTCGGCGTTTTTTGTTTGTTTGTTTGTTTGTTTGTTTTGTGCTTCGGTGGTGCGCTGGCTGGTGCTTTTTTTAAATTTTTTTTTTTAAGCGCTTGGGGCGGCGGGAGCCACCTTATGATCGCGTTATAGCCGAATTCGCGTTATCAGGGGGCGCGTTATAGTGGGGTTTCCCAGTGGTATACCACTGCAACAGATAGGTTCTAAAAGAGGTCTCAGCTGAATTGACAGATGTTCTAGCTAGCACATATTCATAACACGGAAACAAAAAACCAACACACACAACTTTGTGACACTTTTCTTGAGATATTAAAGAACATATGCCCTCCTACGGCTGTTCATATTTACCTCACTCTCTTCCTCAGCAATCCCAGTTGTCTCCTTTTCACCTGCTGTGACAGTCTCCTGCTAAAAAGGAAATATGGTCAGCACATTAATTTAGAGTTTTTGGCAACAGAAAAGTATGCATTAATAAAATTTAATGGAAGCAGGGCATATTCTGGATGCAACAAAATGAATAGCTGAAGCTTAATGGCATAATATATGGAAGCTTATTCAGATATTGTCTGGCAAAACAAACCATTCTTATTACAACACAGTATCAGAGCAACAAGTCAGCGTGGTCTTAGAACTAAGAAAATTAATCCTTTCCTCCCTCTTCATCACCATTATCATGCTGGGAATTTGAAGAGCTCCATTATTATTTTTTTATGGTTATTCTCACGGTAATGTTAGCTTTGAAAATGTTTTGATAAGTACCTTCCCCAGAGTACTGCTGACCTTCTGGATTACAGCAATCTCAAACTTTTCCTATAGCTGGCTACAACTGTCTTCGTCCCCCCGTCCCTGTAACCCAACAACATTTAATTCGTATTTTCCTCTTGGGATTTCTCAAAAATGAGAGACTCTTTTTGATGCTCATTGGACAGTGATTCATTTAACTGAACTGTGCAGAAAGAGATGTTGTTGCACAGAACGTATTGTTTTTCCCAATTAACCAACAAGGGCTGGTCTACACTACAAAGTTAGGTTGGCTTAACTACATTGCTTAGGGCTGTGAAAAATTTCACGCCATGTGAAACATAGTTAAGCCTCTCAGAAGAATCTCTTCCATTGCTGTAGTAACTGTCCACACCACAGCGGCGCATCTGTAGCCATGCTGCTGTAGTGTTTCTAGTGTAGACATACCCACAACCTACTTTAAGGTCTGATTCAATGGGGCTCAAACACATGCCTAAAGTTAAAAGTTAAGAATGTGATCAAGTGCTTTGCTGAATAGGGCCTCAGATCTTTTCACAAGGTACTCAGATGTGTTAGGTTTTAACTGAGTTAAAAAAATGACTATGATGTAACTGGCTCCCCATACCTGGTATTTTCTTCAGTGTAGATAGGATTTAACACTAAGGCCCTCTAGACAGGAGGAGTAAAACTGTACTAACTGCAAGACCTGTTGGAAAACAGATGACAAGTACATTTCTTCCAGAACTTTTCTGGACAACCATTTCCTAGCTGTTTTCCAGTTCTATTGTAGCATGCACAGTTTTAACAGCAAGGTAGACACAGCTGTGGACAGGGATTATTTAAAGACAGGCTATATAATCTACCTTCTTTGCAAAATTTTAGCATGCTTTCTGAATGTGGGGGTAACCCAGTCTGCAACAGTATTGTGTATGAACACAAAGCATGTTACAGTCATGTTTGGCTACAGTATAGCCGAAAATAGTTTACACATAATAATGTAGACAGAGTCTCAATTAGCAACCTTCACAAGCCTGTAATTGTCACTCCAGAATTGCACAAACTTCATTGGAAATGGTTGTATTTTTTTCCTAACAAAAGGATGCTGTGTTATTTCTGAACTTCATATCAATCATGTTTTTAATCTAATCTTCTAGTATTGCCTGCAGTCACATCATAAGCCCTAAACATGTCCAGATGCCAGGGCAAGTCAATTGCTATCAGCTGTGTTACTATGGAAACCTCTCACAGCTTTATCCTGTTAAAATTACAGTGTTATATAACCTTTTTATTATTATTATTATTAATTCTCCTTTGAAGCTACCAAAGCTGACTTGTTGAATTTTTGTATCTATTTACACTGCAAACTTAAGTGAGAATTTAGATGCATGAATATATGAACAAAGACTGATCATAAAATGATAATTTCTTATAAGAAGTAAACACACACACACGCACCAAATGCAATTTTCTGCTGAGTCGACTTATAAAAATGGTCTCTCTCAAACTGGCAGTTTTGCTGATTAGTACCCTGGCTTTTTGTATGCTTACTGGGAAACTTCTAAATGTATGCCATAACATACATTTCTAGGTCAACTTACCTTCAGAGGTGCCAACCCTAAACACCACTGTGCACTTATCTAGAGATGTGAGTATGTCAAACCTGACCCATTTCTTTATAAAAAACAAAACAAAACAAAAAAACGTACTGCACTATTATATAGTCATAATCCCAAACAGCACAGTTCACAATAATTATTGCATTAGTGTAGAATACTCTAGCATTTTTATAACAAAGTGTTCACAGAGCTTGCCTTATTTCACAACTCTTACTATTCAGCTGAAAGTTTGTGGCCTAGTGGGAGGAAGGAGGTGTTTAAGAGAGAATGTGTTGGTGAGAACCCATTGTGATGGGTTAGATCACAGAACCCCCCTTGGGAGCTGCCACCTGATGTGCCAAGACTACTTCTACCCCTGCCTTCCCTGCCAGCTCGGGGCCCCAGCACCCTGTCTTGCTGAGCCAGACTCTCCCGTCTGCTCCAACAAAGACCCAGGATCTGAATTACTTGCCCCAAAGCTGCAGGTTTACCTGAAAGCGGCTAACAGAAGTGTTCTTGTCTTTAACACTCAGATGCCCAACTCCCAATGGGGTCTAAACCCAAATAAATCCGTTTTACTCTGTATAAAGCTTATGCAGGGTAAACTCATAAATTGTTCGCCCTCTTTAACACTGATAGAGAGATATGCATGGCTGTTTGCTCCCCCAGGTATTAATACATACTCTGGGTCAATTTATAAGTAAAAAGTGATTTTATTAAATACAGAAAGTAGTATTTAAGTGGTTCCAAGTAGTAACAGACAGAACAAAGTAAGTCACTAAGCAAAATAAAATAAAATGTGCAAATCTATGTCTAATCAAACTGAATACAGATAATCTCACCCTCAGAGATACTTCAGTAAGTTTTTTCCTCAGACCTTCCAGGCCTGGGCACAATTCTTTCCCCGGTACAGCTCTTGTTGCAACTCAGGTGGTAACTAGGGGATTCTTCATGATGGCTCCTCCTCCTTTGTTCTGTTCCACCCATTTATATAATCTTTTGCACAACGCGGGAATCCTTTGTCCCTCTCTGGGTTCCCACCCCCTCCTTCTCAATGGAAAGACACCAGGTTAAAGATGGATTCCAGTTCAGGTGACATGATCACATGTCACTGCAAGACTTCATTACCCACTTGCCAGCACACACGTATACAGGAAGACTTACAGGTAAAACACAGCCATCTGCAGACAATTGTCCTGGTTAATGGGAGTCAAGATTCCAAACCACCATTAATGGCCCACACTTTGCATAATTACAATAGACCCTCAAAGTTATATTTCATATTTCTAGTTTCAGATACAAGAGTGGTACATTTATACAAATAGGATGATCACACTCAGTAGATTATAAGCTTTGTAATGATACCTTACAAGAGACCTTTTGCATGAAGCATATTCCAGTTACATTATATTCGCTCATTAGCACATTTTTATAAAATCATATAGACTGTAATGCCACACCCATAAAAGCCCATTTGCTAGGCACAGTACCTTAGCAAGAAAACATTTAAAAATAATGGACCAGTTCCTCAGAGGGTGTAAATCATCTTAGCACCACAGAGCTATTCCAATTTACACCGGAAGAGGATCGGTCCTAACATTGTTGCAGCTGTTTTCTTGTCCCACAATCATATCAGGCCCTGAAGTTCAAGAATGAGTTTGGTGACTTGTACAGGGTCCTGTGGAAGGGCTTGATCCAATGAACATCCTTTTACTTGCAATGTTATGTTCAAAAGCATGGCGAGGTGTTAAAGTCTACTCCCAACACAACTTCTAGAATATATAGAGATGGGACCAAGATATTGGTTTTCATTCCTGTGGAGTGTCTTGTCCAGAGTCTCATGATAGCAAATGTCATTTTCCAAGATGCTTTAATATAAATCTATGGATATTTTATCTTTTGACCATTTATTTCAGCTAATATTTTCCTTGATAGCGTGTTAATATCCTTGATCATTGTCATTCCTACCCGAGTTTCTGAGCTTCTAAGTTTGGCTCCCTCACTTCTATATATACCAACATGTGATGGAATCCATTGAAAAAAAATCAATTTATTGCCTTGCTCTCTGATCCTCTGAGCCTCCTTATGAACTGTATTGTTGATAGCATTCTGATTTCTTGAAAAGGAACTGAGGATTGCTTCTTGCAAGTCAACAATCATGAGAAAAATCCACCTCTATTTCTGCTTTTTTTTCCCCTTTTTGAATGCCCTGAGAATAACTTTCATTTCAGCCATATAATTGAAAATTGATGTATCCCGACCTAATGCTCTTCCTTGTACTCTCTCCATTGAGGCTACCAGATGTAAACACACAACTGCCATTCTTGAAGTATTTGTCTGACGAACCACTGGTGTACACATAAATCTGTTTGCCTTGTGACTGACACTGCTGGAGGGTCTTTTCTTCCATTTTTCTTAGTGAAACCAAGTCCAGGTGTTCCTTCGAGCAAGGTTTCAAAAGAAAGAGATATTTACCAAAGTAAATAGGTTCACATGGAGGAATTAATGGGCATACAAGATTCTTTATGCACCTTACCTTCCTATCATCATGAAATGCTGCTGTTTCTTTAGTAGCCTTTACGCCTCTTTTGAAACAAGACAATCCTTTCAGCCTTGATTTGGTTTTTCAGTTCCTCAACAATGACATTCAGTTAGAGAATGAAGACAATTTCCATACCAAATTAGCAGTTCTTTGCTATGATTCTCAAGAGGTTGAACATCAGACTCACAAATTGCTGTTGGAGTAGATCTTACAGATCCAGTTATCAGGTGAACTGCAGACGACTGGACAATGTCAGTCTTGGCAAGGCTTCTGGGAGCAAATGTGTGACTAGAGAGATGAGGCATATTCAAGTATTGGGAGATTGTTGTTTTCAGAGACCTAATACAAGAACCCCAATTGGTACTGGAGTTACATCAGAGATGTTTCGGTCTCTTCTTTGCTTTGACTGCCACATTTGTGGTCCAAACTTAGTTCTGTGGCCAAGGTCATTCCAAAATATACAAGGTTCTTCTCCAACAGCAATACCTTCTCCATCCAATAGTATGGTAAATGGACTTTTTTTGGCTGGACTCAGCTGGAATTTATGTTTCTCTGCCTGCCTGTAGAGGAGCGGACTCAAGCCTGCGGTGCCTCCTGCTGGTCTGTTCTGGGAATTAGCTCTTCCAGCGTCCTGGAGCGCCCCCTGCAGGCCGGTGATCCACCTGTCTTCTGGCCCGTGTCCCTCCCGGACCCCAGTGCCCTTGTATCTGGGGTGTTGCCCTCTGGCAGTACACCCCTCAGTTCCCCAGGGAACGCCCACCTACTATCCCTACCTCGCCTCATAATAAGGCCACTGCCAGTCACCAACTAGCCCCCCTCCCTGGGGCAGACTGCAGTATAGGCCATTCATCACAGGCAAGGTTGGGTTTGGACCTGCTGCCTTGGCCTACCCATGGGCTGCCCCCTGCAATCCCCAGTACCCCTTGGCCTCCTACTAGGCCGCAGCCTGGGGCTATCCAGGCTGGAGCTCCCCAGCTTCTCAGCCTTTCCCCAGCCCTGCTCCACTCAGGTACTCTGTCTCTAGCTCGCTGCAGCCAGGCCCTTCTCTCTCTGAAGGCAGAGAGAGACTTCTGAGCTCCTGGCTCCCAGCCTTTTTATACAGGCCAGATGTGGCCTAATTGGGGCATGGCCCAGCTGTGGCTACTTCCCCAATCAGCCCAGCTTTTATAGCTGCAGCCTTCTGCTAGGGCTATTTTAAGCTTTTCCAGGCAGGAGCGGCGGACCACCCTGCTACACTGCCTAATTACAATTACCAAGTTGTCATTCAATTAATTCTCCAATATAGCTATTTCATACATGTATGCATATGATTTCAAGCTGCCTGGCAGTTCAGAGAAGCTCAGCAGGAAAAGAAGAAGAGAACTTAAAACTGAGGCATGAGGAATTCCCATACTGACTGGTCTTGTTGTCACAAAAGGTACCATTTAGTCTTAGTGTTGTTTTCCTGTACTATAGCAAATCTCTTATCCAGAGGCACATTTAGCCACAAATTCCCATCTCTCTAAATTTCACTAAGAGCTTATCATGCCAGACTCTATCAAATGCTGCACTGAGATTAAAAAAAAGAGACTCTTATTGATGACTGTGGTGGTTTTAGTTAGAATCCATCAATAACAGGCTCACAGAAGGCCACCATGAGGTCCAAAGTTGAGTGAAAGGCCTGTATGCCATTTGGGTACATTCTAGCTTCCCTTCTTTTAGAAGCCATCATAGGAACCTTGATTGTACCGTTCTTTCCATTATCTTATAGAAGTGACTAGTGAAAGATACAAACTGCTAGCTTCCTGGAGAAGAGGGATCCCTGCCATTCTTAAGAAGGGGAACAACAATTGCTGACTTCCACTGTTTAGGTACCTTCAGTCGTTTATGCCGTCCAACAACCTGGCTTTAGCCCTCTTCCCAAAGTGCTTTATCATATGTCCATAGATAAAGTCCAGTCCTGGGAATTTGCTTGGTTCAAACTTCTATTGCATCTTGGAGCTCACATATAAGAGAGATCTTTTTGAAGCCAAGATACTCAGTTGGATATGTAGCCATGGTTTTAGATTCTCTTGGGTCTTTCCTCTTCAATAATCCATCTTGTGTTTTGCACCAGCTCCGTCCTCATCTTTACATGTCAGCATACTATTTATCTGTCACAATCTCTCTCACATATATGTCCCAGAGCCCTCAGTTTTAAAAGAACCTCATGCTCCAATTTGGCACCTGCAATTAGTTGAAAGCACAAATTTTGGCCAGAGTTAATTGCAGGTGCAATCCATGGCACTTCCATACCTAACTATCTCATTGCACTCCCAGATCAGGTAGCGATGCATCTATATGCCATAAATTGTGTCCACAACTAGATGCAGCCACAATTTTGTAACCTCAGATTGAAAGCTGCTTTTTAAAATGAAGCCCAATGTATATTGTACTCGTTTTGTGCTTGCCAGGAAAGTAATAGGTGAGAGTCTTATGCATAGTTGAATAGAACTATGAAAAAATATATAGAATTTAGTTTAGACTCTGACTAATTTAAGTGAGGGGGCACCATGCAATCAGGCATTACCCAGGATTCTCACAATAAAAGTTTTGGTGGCTTCAGAGTGCAGTCACCAACTCTTGCTGCTGGCCACACTGACATTTTTCCTAAAGTACTTATTAACTTGAGGAAAAACAAATAAATATGCATGTATACACACATCCAGATAATTGTAATTTATTTATGTAGGTTATTTTTGTGGACTCAATAATAAAAATAATGCTGTGAAAAGTGATATTTGTTTTTCACAGTAAGTCCTGGCAAACTAAGACCTGGATGGAGGGGCGGGGAGTGAGGCAGTGGGGGCCAAGGAGGATGGATGGAGGGGTGGGGGCTGAGGAAGCAGAGGCCAGGGGCAATGGATGGGTGCCCCCATCACCGCGTGGTTGGAGGTGTGGGTCGGCGGCTGGGGCTGGGGGGTCGGCACCCTGAACCATCACCCACTGGAGCCCAGGGTCGGCGCCCGCAGTTGTATGGCCAGAGCTGGGGATCAGTGCCCACAGCTGGGAATCAGCACCCACTGCCACGCAGCTGGGGTCGGCACCTGGAGCTGGCACCTGCTGCTGTGTGACTGGGGATCGGTGCTTGGGGTCCATGCCTGCTGCTGCATAGCCAAGTCTAGGAGTCAGTGTCCTGGACCAGCACCCGCCAGAGCCTGGGGTTAATGCCTGCTGCCGCATTACTGGGGCTGGAGATCAGCACCCATGGCCAGCACCTGGCGGAACCCAGGGTTGACATCCAGGAGCAGTGCCTGGGTTCAGCGGCCAGGGCTGGGGGTCGGCTGCCTCTGGGGTGTAGGGCTGGTGCTTGGGGTCTGCGCCTGCTGCCACACAGCCAGGGCTAGAGGTCAGCATCCAGAGCCACCACCTGCCAGAGCCCAAGGCTAGTGCCGGGGATCTGCACCCAGTGCCAGCAGCTGCTGGAGCTCAGGGTTGGTGGCCGGGGTCAGTGACTAGGGCTGAAAGTTGGAGCGCACGAATGGGGTCAGCGCCTGGGGCCAGCGGCCACCGGCGGGATTGGGGGGTCAGTGCCACACGGCCAGAGCCAGGGACTGGAGCCCACTGCTGCGCGGCCAGGGTTTGGAGTCTGAAGCCACATGGATGGACTCCTAATCTGCAGCCAGGCTCCCTAAGTCCCCGCCACCCAATGACCCCAGGGCTGAAGTCCAAGCCCCACTAAGCCCCCAATCCCCCTCACAGGTAGAGAATTCGCCTTGCTCCTTCAGCATTGTGCCCCACCTGTCTCCAGAGACGTGCAGAGTGGCGCATCCAGGGACAACAAGGAGGAAGGGGAAGGGGCCGATGCTTTGCCACACCCCTCCCCCCCCCATTACTGCCCAGGACGCTGTCGTGGCCACAGGGAAACCTCCTGGTGACCGCATTAGACCCAAGGCACAAGAGAGCTCTCTCAGAACTACTAAGTGTAACTAATAAAACAGGGATTTCTGAATAGCCCCCCATAAACATCAGTGTGTTCCATACAACATACAAATGGCTAGGAAATGAACATAATAAGGTTAACTAACTTTCACATTAAGACACCACATTGTTGCCTTCTTCATTTCAAATCCAAACTCTTTTTTCCTCACATATAGCGGAGTGTCTTGAATATGAATTACTACTATATTTGGTGAAATATGCTGACATTTTCAATTAATGCACCTCCTTCCCACATGTGCAGCAGAACATCTGCCCAAAGAACGTTCAAAACATACAGCCATGCTCAGAGTTGTGGTCGGTGTTTGGCTGAAGATGTATCGGAGTTTGAATGTGAAAAATGGACACAGTGGAAGGAGAATTTTTAATCAGAAAAAGAAACAGCACAATGGCTAGTGTACCATGTGCTTTTTACATGGTATTCTATTTCTATCTTGGACTAGGGCATAGAAATAGGTGGCAGAACTGTCTCCAAAGAACTGCATTAGCGATGAGACTGTCCTTCCTATACCAATGTAAGCTGACGATGCCTCTACTTTCCCTGGTTTTACGGAACACTGTTAGAGGATAGCATTAGTGTACATATTGCACCTTAGAATGCCAACCACTTCCTTCCCCGCAAAAGTGAGAAAATAAACAACAGATCAATTGTTGCCGATAACTAATAAAAACCTGCAGTTGGTCTATGGCACTTGAGCCCTGAAGGACAAAGGAAGGAGCATGAACTAAGTTCCTGTACTGCACTGACATAATGAGACACTGGAATGAGGACACAGGGGAACACAAATGTAAGAATGGCTTGTTTTTTTTCTCCTTTCACTCCCTGCATTAAGCATGTTTGTTGAAGAAAAAATAGAGGATGAAAAAATACCCAGGTATCTGACTGCAGAAAATACCAGACTGATTTTTCAAGAACTATTCACATCTAAGGGCCATTTGTGTTAGCAGGACTTATGCCTGAATAACAAGTACTTCAGGATTTGGCCTTTGGAAAAAATACTCTTATAATATTACTGAATGAGACCTATTAGTATGGATCTGAAGCTTACTATAAGCTATCATATTACTTAAATCAGCTACTTACAGCTGTCTGAAAAAACAAATTTAGTTCCTCCCTCCCTGTCCCGTTTGCAAATCATTAAGGTATCAACCTGGATTTCTGCAAATGCATTTGTTGTTTCTAAGTATTTACTAAACAATTTGGGCAATCAATTTCCAGGCAAAGGATGGTTTTTGAACAGTTACCTTTGTCTATTTGCTATTCTTTATATGTGTGCAATTTATTATTTAAGCCATGTCATACTGATTCTGTTCCCTCACTTGGGGACTGAAACATTTTAAAACAGGAGAATAAGGATTAAAGAATCATAAGTAAACAACAACAAGGCCAGATTCTGACAGCTACTACTCACTATGAGTTCATGCTCCACAAGAAGCCCCTTTGACTTAAATGAGAGTATTCAGATAGGAAATTTCCCAAGATATGCATTCAATTATAGAGGGACTTATCCATAAATCACATCTATCTAAGGTACCTGTATCCCCATTTTACAGATGGGAACTGAGGTAGAGAGAGACTAAGGGCCAGATTTTTTAAAGGTACTGAGGTACCAGAAGGTTCAAATATGCGCCTAGTGAGATTTACAGAAGAGTCATTGAAATAATTGACTTCAGGTGCTTCTGTAAATCCCACTAGCTGCATATATGCATCTTTAGACACCTAAATAAATACCATTGAGAATCTGTTCCAGAAGGTGCGTCTATACTGCCAGTGGACTGCACGCAGGAGTGAGGCTCCCAGCCTGGACAGAGAGACAGGCTAGTGGGGCTTGCACTACCATTCTAAAAACAGCAGTGTAGACAGTCATGGCTTGGGCTGGAGCTTCAGAGCCCGAGACACAACTTCTAAATGATGTCTACACGGCTGCTTTTACAGTGCTAGTGCAAGCACTACTAGCCCGAATCTTCTGACACAGGTGGCTCGCTGATGTGAGCAGTGTCAATACCCTAAGCGACTTACCAAGGCCACACAGGAAGATTGTGGAGGTGCAGGCACTTGAACCCAAGTCTATCAAGTCAGAGCTTAGTGTCCTGATAACCGGACTATCCCTTCTCTTCCTTCAAATTAAATGACAGGTTTCAGTGTAGCAGCCGTGTTAGTCTGTATCCGCAAAAAGAAGAACAGGAGTACTTGTGGCACCTTAGAGACTAACAAATTTATTAGAGCATAAGCTTTCGTGGACTACAGCCCACTTCTCTTCTGTTTTCCCTGCCAGCTCAGGACTCCAGCACCCTGTCTTGCTGAGCCAGACACTCCTGTTTGGCTCCAGACACAGATCCAGAGTCTGAATCTCCTGTCCCAAAGCTGCAAGTTTACCTGAAAACAGCTCACAGTAGTGTGCTTGTCTTTAGCACTCAGATGCCCAACTCCCAATGGGGTCTAAACCCAGATAAATCCGTTTTACCCTGCATAAAGCTTATGCAGGGCAAACTCATAAATTGTTCGCCCTCTATAACACTGATAGAGAGATATGCACAGTTGTTTGCTCCCCCAGGTATTAATACATACTCTGAGTAAATTACTAAATAAAAAGTGATTTTATTAAATACAGACAGTAGGATTTAAGTGATTCAAAGTAGTAACAGACAGAACAAAGTAAGTCACCAAGCAAAATAAAATAAAATGCGCAGATCTATGCCTAATCAAACTGAATACAGATAATTTCCTCACCAGTTCCAGAGTGCTCCCTTTTACAGGCTAATCTCCTTTTAGCCTGGGTCCAGCTATAACTCACACCCCCTGCAGTTACTGTCCTTTGTTTCAGTCTCCTTCAAGTATCCTGGGGGGGGGGGTGGAGAGGCTCCTTCTTTAGCCAGCTGAAGACTGGCTAAGCTTATACTCTAATAAATTTGTTAGTCTCTAAGGTGCCACAAGTACTCCTGTTCTTCTTTTTTCAAATTAAATGAGACCCACATTATGCTGGAAAATTTACCCCAGCCCCACAAGGTACCATTTCTAAGGTACATTTTCTGGCACAGCGTGGTCTGACAGGAAATATACTAGAGGCAAATTGCACCTATTGATGCTGCTGCTATAATTGGAGTGTAATGTAAAGCCAGAAGAGATATGTAGTGGGAGAAAATTTACAAATATAACACAAATTTTTAAAAAATTCACACCGATAAACTGAATGCAGGACTGCTATTGAGGAATGTTTTCATCTATGGTATCCTTATCAAATGTTGGCCTTTGACCTTTTATCTATTTCTTCCTTAATCTTAATCTTCAAAAACTCTTTTTACATCACATATTAAAAGCTATTTTTCTAAAGTAACATTTGCTTCTCCCACTGGATCAAATTCCAACAGTAAATCTACTGCATGCGTTATTAGCATCAGCATGTTACTTTTCTTATTTCCCAGAGGACTCCTTTTTTCAAATGAGCAAGAACTTGTTTTATTTTGTAAATGAAACTAAAAAGGAGAAAACCTTAACAAAAATCATTTAACTGCTATTTAATATCTATCATCTGTCTTCCGAATTGCTACTAAATTGCCTCATTCTCAAATTATTTGTCTCCCTCTTTCACAATAACACTGTAATTTCTGCCTCGGCTGTACCATATTCTAGCAGAACATGAACTAAAAACTGCATGTGACATTTAGCAGCAAAAAGGATTATGTAAAAGGGTCAGTTCCGCCCACTATGAGCAAGTGTGACTGCAGTTACAGCCTGTCAGTTAATTAGCGTTCAAGGTGTATAATAGAGTTTATACTTTCACTTTGCCTCAACTGAGGATAAAAAGGGGTTAGCAATCTCTTCTTTCAGGAAAATAATTTATTCAAAGATTATTTCCTTCCATGAAATCCCTTTAAAAAGACAAAATCAACCCAATTTTAGAAACAGCCTCTTAAGGTTCATTATAATCTGCTCTTCAAAATTATTTTGTACACAATTCAGTTCACTGAAATGAAGAAGAGATCGGGGCTAATGGTTAATTTTCCCCCCTCCTCGTTTATTCTAAACTCTCACATTTACTAAGAGTAGAGGGTAGGCATCTTAGACCAAGGTTTGACAAAATGCTATGCCTCAGAGACAGGCTGTTTCTCTTTTTGCCTTTCCATGATGTTGACACGTTATTACTGTGATTTATACCAATTCAAAAGAAAACACAGACAGGAGGAGCAGACACATACAAATTGCAGAGGCTTAATGTTGTTGGATGAATTATTGTAAGAGGCTGATTCTGAGCTCACTCTGGTGAACATCTGCCGTAAACCCATGAAAACCAATAAAGAGTTAACCAATGTAAATAAAACTAGAACGAGGCCCTAAAGACAGTGTAAGGGAGCATGGGGAAGTAAGGACCCACATGCAGCTACATTATGGCTACCCAGATTGTGACTCCAATTCCCTTGTACAGCACAGCCCTTGTACTATCTATAGGCAAGTGGCCAGGGTAGCCATGGGTCAGGGAGGATGAATACATGGCTTCTGCATGCTCCCCCCACACTAAACAGGCCAGTCATTGGACCCAGCCAGGTGCAAGGGAAAAAAAGTACATCAAACTCTTTTCAGAGTTGCAATTAGTTACTTGTTCTACCACATGACTGAGCTTAAAGGGTCGAACTAACTCTTAGTGAGTACCAAGTATTCATTTGCATTTGAGACTGTGTGAATCAAATAGAGCTAACATCAGGATTCTTGATCTTATACCACTGAGTGAAACTCAGGCTGTAGGTACACATGGTTGGCATGCAGTAACAGCCCTTCTCTCGGGTCCAGAGCAATTTCTGCAAAATGTAAGCACCTTGTTTTCTGGCTGTGAAGAACGCCTTCTGCATGTGAACTAATGCAATGATAAAATACATTTATTGAGTCTGCAGAGAAACTGCGGGAAACAGTAGTTCTAAAAAAAGGTGAACCATCGCAGTATCACTATTTCAATGTAAACAAACCTCCAGCTATTTTCTAGGCTGTGGCCAGAGTATGGGTTGGTAGCATGATTTTGAGTAGAGTCCCACGACACATATGATAAGGCCTGTTCACTGCAGTACGTATGCCATAAATAAATTCTATAGATGATACGTTTGTCTAGATGTAGACAAGCACTGTTTTGATTTCATATAGTCAAACAGGAAAAAGCAGACGTCCACTTCCCCTACCCCTAGTGAAATGGTGGATGAAGGAAGGACTAATCCTGCTCTTACTAATAAATACCTAGCTTTACAAAGTAGGCAGCACCAGAAAATGAGGCACAGAAACTTGCCCATGTCACCTATTACACCCTCTGATTCCCCATCCAGTGCCCCTATCTCTGGATCAAACTGCTTCCTGAGGGTCATAAAAGGTGAATGAAACACTCATCGACTTCAATGGCAGAAGGATGGACCCCTAAAACAGGTTTTTTTCCTAATTCTGGGTCATGTGTCTGCAACAGTCCACAGGAAAATTCCAGACTCAGTTATGGGCCTCAGTGAACTGGATTTTTGGAGCAGTTATGTGGAATATCAAATAATTCTTTGGATTATTTTACTAACTCTAAAAAGGAGTGATTAAAGTGCCTTCAAATGAGGGTAATGCCTCAGATGGCTTCCAGCCAAATTCTTCTCTTCCCACACACAATGTCTTACAATCTATCTATAAGTGAGTGAAAAGCAATGGTGATATAATCTGATTTAATAACCTTTAATGTGAGTCGTGGGAAGTCAGGATTTGGCCCAGTGAATACCTGTTCAGATTCTAACAGTGATAGACCACTAGTTACTGACCTGGAGAAAGATAATAGTGCCTGTGGAAGCAGATATACTATTAGGCTGGCAGTCAACAGAAATGGATGCATTTTTCTTTAGACCATGGATTCTCAGCACTGGGGTGAAACCCTTCTGGCCTTTCCATATTGTTAATAGCAGGGGTGCCCTGGCTAGATGGAAGAGGCTCCATGGTGGCCACATTATGGAAAAAGGGAAACCCAATATGGAAAAGACTGAGAACCACTGGCTTAGAGTACCTCTTGAAATATAACAGATTGGCTGGGGAGGAGAGGGAAGCAGCTTAGGCAACCTTGCTGTGGTTTTCTTTGAGAGCCATCATCTTTTCCCACAACATTTGACTCTCATTTTTCTGAATGTTGACTGTGAGATCTTCAATTGGATACCCTCAATTGGCTTTGGAGCTCAGTTCTCCGGCTGGCTTCTAACATTAGGAGACTTGCATAAACCTGTGTTTTGGTTTTTATTAGGAAGCAGTTCAATACTCAATCAAACAACATTCAAGATGTACATTAGCCCAGTACTTATCTCCCCACTTGATCATCTTGAAAAGAGAAAAGCATTAATAGTGTCATTTATAAATGGTATCAATTCATTTCCCTGGTTAGGTTTGTCTGACAGTTACAATATCTGAATCCACAGTAGTTCAGTTGAACTTCGGTCTGAAACGCCAGCCATGAGAGGAATGACATTTTAGGGTAAAAAGGCACACGTAGCTTTTGGAAAGCCTGTTGTGACATGGGAGGCCAGAATGGAAACCAGCCCTAAAAGTAAAGAGGATAAAAATGGAAAGGACGGCTGTAATGTGGTGGACACATACACAACGATGAACAAAAAAAAAAAATCAGAGGAAAGCTCGGGGCATATGAGGTTTTGGTCACTCACCACAGCTTCCTCTGCTGGCTCACTAGGCTCAGCAGGCAGAGCTTCCTGTTCAGGAACAGCGGCAGCAGCAGCAACAGGCGCAGCGGCAGCAACAGGCGCAGCGACAGCAACAGGAACCGCGGCAGCAACAGGAACCGCGGCAGCAACAGGCGCAGCGGCAGCAACAGGCGCAGCGGCAGCAACAGGCGCAGCGGCAGCAACAGGCGCAGCGGCAGCAACAGGCGCCGCGGCAGGGGGAGAGAGGGGTTCTTCAGCCTGGGGTTCCAAAGATGGAGCTTCTTCTGCCTCAATCTTAATTTTTTTTAAATGAAAAAAATAATTCAAGAACATTTGAAATTGGGGAACGGGAAAGAGTGCACAACTACAGTTCTGTATTTATTATAATTCTCTTTCCCTGGTAGCTGTCATAACAGGCTTGATCCTGCAGACCCAGGCCTCAGAGAGGATAGCAGGACTGGGCCTCGTAACAATAATTAACCCCTAGCATTTTCATCTTCAAAGCACTTTATGTGTATTTAACTGATCCTCACAACATCCCTCTGAGGTAGGGAAGTAGTATCCTCCCAGTTTTAGGGGTAGAAAACGAGGCAAAGAAATTAGATGACCTGAACAAGAATATTCTGAAAGTCTGTAGCAGAGCTAGGACCTGAACTCAGAGCTCATAAATCCCAGTCCAGTCTCTAAACCACAAGGTTGTTGTAACTATGAGATTTTAAAACAATCCCTTGTTCTTTTATATGCAGTTTTGACTGTTCTGAAAATAAATGGTGCCTGTTCTGTCTATTTATGCTGGATGTAGTCATACCAGACAGTCGTTTATAGGGAGCAAATATCATGGACTGAAACAATTTGCATTCCTGCTCTTTTCCAGATCCACTGTCTACCCTTTCTCCCATTAACATTTTATTTAAGTCTGACAGAATGAAAATAACCAGATTGTGATTAACAAGCTCTCCCTCTACCAGTTAACTCCACACCAGTCACCTATGTGGAATCCATCTTCTGAGCCATGTTACCGTGATTCGGATTCTGTCGAATTTTAGCATACATTTGTTGTTAGCATAAGGATGCATCCAGGAATACCAGTCCTGGCACAACCTCAATTCTCCAGCAAAGTTCCCCCCCTCAAAAAAAAGGGAAGGATTTTCCACCTTTCGTAAGACAGGTTCCAAGCAATTAATGTAACAGCGGTTAGTTTGGGGGTAAAAATACTTAAGGCAGGATTTGTTCCATATAGAAGGGGAGCTACAGGTTGGGATCACTTACACAGAATAGCTAGCTCAACCAGACAAAATAATCTTAATGGATTAGTCCACCATGAACAAATTACTCTGTACGTTGCAAAGCTCAGAAGTTATTTAGTTCAGTAAAGCATCTTCATTCACATTTAATAATACCACACAGTTGGGTAGAAGGTCTCTTGTGATATAAAAGGTAGTCTCTATAAAAGTCTCTAAGAGATTAAAACATTTTCTTTTCCAATATTTTTCAAGTAAAATCAAGAGGTCTTTACTTATTTTTCACTCATTCCTTAAATAGGCCGATTCCCACTGCAGTCAATGGAAGTTTGCCTACGTAAGGATGTCAGGAGTTGGCACAGTATAAAGACACATTCATTATATTATTCCTTGCTGTGCAGCACATTTCTATGTAGTGAATTAATATTAGCTGTATGGTATTTCACAAAGAAGAAATCAGAAGCTGGAATGAAAAACACTAGGCAGTTCTACCTAGGGAGTCCACTAATAAGTTCCCTGAGGTTTAATACTATAAGTAATTGTAGCTACTTAGACAATTGTTATAATGCAGATTATATTGATTTTCTTCAAGTTGCTTGCACACAACAGGATTTATCAAGTAATCTGCAGTCTATTTGCCATGTTTGAACTTCAGCTAAATACTGCCCAGAGTACACTTATTGAATGATGGAAATACATTATTTATTATGTTTCTGGATATATGCATACCGTATGTACTGTACAAACACCACACCAAATAATATTCTCAAACTTTTCCTGTTTGGCAGCTGGCATATGTAGTGTACGTCTCTATTTCCTAATATGCTGACACTTCATATTTTCCATCACCTTTAGCTAAATCAAGACTGCAGTAGAGTATTGGTGAGAATAAATTGTCTACCAGAGCATGGTCACTTGCATAAACATTTCTAAACCCCTGTATGATAATAAAAATGAATGTGTCTGATTAAATATATGAAAAACCACTGATCAAAAGTAATATTTCCAGCTGGATAAACTGTGACAAAGATAATGTATTATTGTAACAGAGAATAAAGTTGGTGCCATTTTGGGCCAGCATCTACTTGGTTAACATTGCACAGTGGTGTTTATTAATACCCTTTCTTGATTGCAATGACTGCACCGGTTATAAAAACGAATATAAATTATGTGCAAACTGACCAGTACTGTTATATTATAAAACTAAAATTCTAAAAATTAAATTTGGAATATTTAAAAACATCCCTTTTTAAGATGCTGGGTGCAGGGCAATGTTTCTGGCTGTTGTGGGTTTATTTTGTTTTTGTTTGCTTTGGTAGAAAAACGTTTGAGTGGGGAAAAGTTCACAGAATCCTTAGTCCAACCTTGCAAGCAAAGGGTACATGATTTAAAAGATGGAAGCACATCAGTGCAATAGATGCATTTGCAAAAACGCAACACAGTATTTTATGGGACATTTAAAAAAAGAAATAAAAGCCACAACTTACCAAGTTATCTACCACATTCTGATTGGATTGCACTGTGAATAGAGAAGTATCCTAAGGATATACAAGAAGGAAGCAAGAAAAAATATTTTAGAAGTCTACCAAAGGCTTGATTCTGTAAGGCTTAGTCAGGCAACGCTCTCATTGACTTCAGAGCTTTACCTAAGTAAGTGAGGGAGAATGAGATCCCAAAATAGACCATTTTAATAAGTTTACCTCAAATGTAGACAATTAAACATTCTGTCTTTTAGAAATACTTTATGGACGAATGAATATTTATTAAACATTATCCTGATGAAGGCCTAGAAGTGTAAAACTGAGTACACGGTCTCACAATACACCTAACTTACAACAGCTCTATTACAGAGACAAGGTGGATGAGGTAACATCTTTTATTGGACCAACTTCTGTTGGTGAGAGAGGCAAGCTTTCAAGCTTACACAGAGCTCTTCTTCAGGTCTGGGAAAGGCACTCCACATGTCACAGCTAAATGCAAGGTGGAGCAGATTGTTTAGCATAAGTAGTTAGCACATATTGTAAAGGACCATTCAAGGTAGAGAGATGAGAGTCTGGGGGTAGGTCTACACTACAGCGGGGATCGACGCTCTGAGATCGATCCACCGGCAGTTGATTTAGCGGGTCTAGTAAAGACCCACCAAATTGACAGCAGATCGCTCTCCAGTTGACCCCTGTACTCTACCCCCGACGAGAAGAGTAAGGTAAGTTGACAGGAGAATTTCTCCCATCAACCCCCCGCGGTGTAGACCCCGCAGTAACTTGACCTAAGGTATGTCGACTCCAGCTACGTTATTCACTTAACCGGAGTTGCGTAGCGTAGGGCAACTTACCGCGGTAGTGTAGACATAGCCTATGATATGTTTTTAAGGACGGAATCACAGAATTAGCAGTCTGGGGGGAGGGGAAGGGACTACAACGAAGGTGGCTATAGCTCACCTTTGTACTCTCCTGATTCTGTGCTGTTCTGAGGCCTGGACTGGCTAAATTATGGCAGCCTGCCCCTATCTTTCTATGGGAGGAAGTACTGCTCTGAAGCTCCACAATGTTGTGCTGTGGCCCTGCTTACCCCCAGACATGCTCCCAGCACATCCGCTATATAAAACCTGGATTTATGATGGGGTTCTTGGAGGATAATCTGAAGCCATCTTCCTCAGTTCCTGCACTGAAGGAATTCTCCTTTGTCTGGACCTGGGGTTGTTAGGGCTCCTTTACGTGGCTCTGACTCTTTTCTGCATTGTAAAGTGGCTGGAGCAGGGATGAGAATTGCAATCACAGAGCCCAATTCTGCCTTCCCGTACACCCTAGTGACATGGTCTATTCTTATTTACCAGAAGACTGTTTTGTAAAATGATTGGTTGTTGTCAGCCCATAGTTTATGTTAAATTTTATGTCATGTTACATGATTGTTTCAAAATCAAGGAGGATATCTTTAAATAATTGAAAGAAACTCATAAGAATAAAAGGAACTTAAACAATGAACCATTCATTAGCACAGTACCTTCAGACAGTTAAAATCTGCTTATCCAAATGAGATGGGGGATGTGAAAGCAAGTTAAATAGGTTTTTTTTCCACATAAGTATGGAATTTTGGTACATGTATCAGATTTTAGTATTTCACACAACAGATTTAGATAACATTTGACTAAATCTACAAATGTTAACTAAGTACTATCTGGTCTTCTGACTTCCTCTGGGAGGCTATAATATAAAATAGACATTGGGCTGTTTTACAAGTTGAGTGCATTGGGTGCAATAACTTTTACATTTGTTAAATGTTTATTATAAATACACAAATTCTCCTCTGCCTTTATTTGACAGATGATATCACCAACTAGACAACTCAAGCTGTACAGCTGTTCAAAAAAAGTTTAGTATATTTTGTAAAACATTTTCAAAGTGGATTTTTTAATTTTATTCAAGAATTTTCATGCTTTTTTGATGAAAGTTTTAGAATTAGATTTTTTTTTAATTAAAAAAGAAAATTTTGGTTTTGGTGGGGAAAACCTCCCACTTTCCCCCCCCCCCCCCCATTTTCACACTTCCCCCGTTTTTTTTCCCCAATAGAAAAAAGTTTAAAAGGGAGACAAAGTAGGTTTTTTTCTACCACTATCTCACCAGCAAAGAAGAAACAAAAAGCTTTACACATTAAAAAAGAATTCATAAAATTACAAAAATGTTCAATTTGAATTTTTACTGACATTGAAATGGGTTAAGAAATACCTCAAGTTTGTTGAAACAACATTCTTCAACAATTTTTTTTTAAATCAAAACATTTTGACCAGCTCTGCTTGGCTGTTTTATAGGTAAAGTGCACTGGATTCAATAGCTTTTAAGTTTGCTATATACTTCAAACAAGAGAAGAGTCTGGCCAACATTCATTTGAAAGTTCCACCCTAAAATTTCAGTGTCAATTTAAAATTCACATGTAATGAGGCAAATTTTTAAGTACTGGCCTCCATTTTTGTGTTTGTAATTATTTGTTCTGTTCTACCCAACTTAAGTTCTTTTCTGCACCCATCACAGAGTTATCTTAGCAGGTGAAGATGCATAGATGTCCCTATGATGTCAACTGTCCCACCAAATAATTGTGGATGCAAAATTGCAGGTGCAAAGGTGGAAGAAAGCTTTTAAAAATCTGGTCCATTATAAACAGTCAGGTCACAAAAATACTAAGGACAAATTCTGGTCCTACTGAATTCAATGAGAACTTTGGTTTATTTAAGTGGTACAAAGATTTGGTTCTGTAAGAAATTAAGGGTGAGATTTTCTTCCCCCTCCAGACCCATTGTATGGGTAAAAAGGCTGGAGCAGCATAAAGGGGCATTGAAAGCCCCAATTCCAGCTGAGGGAGTGGAAGCTAATGTGCCTTCTGAGGGCCACATCACAAGACTTAGTGTAAGGGGGGGTGAGTATGGGAAAGGCAGGAGCGGAGCCACAGCATTGCAGAGATTCCAAGCAGCATGCTGTGGCCCATAGGGTAGCCCAGGGATGCTGCTGTATCTTAGATAGTCAGCTCTGGGTCCTAAATTATGCTGGGGGCCCTGGAGCAGCCCAAGATTGTGAGGGTGCAAACTTAAAGCAACTTTTCCCCATCATACCTCACTTTTGCTGCACCTCTGCGAGGCACAGCACCGAGTAAATACCACCAGTACATTTCTGTGGTTAACAACTAATCTAGAACTAACTTCCTTACTGAAAATCAGATTTTAAAAAATGAACACAAAGATGTACACACAAGTATAAAAGTTGGTGGAAGAATATGAAACCCACACTTAACATTTTGGGGTCTGAGTAAATTCACTTCCAAAAAATTCAGCTAAAAATCTAAAACACAGTAGCTTATTGGGGGAAACCTTAGCCCAACAGAAGTGGTGGGAGTTTTGTCATTAACTTCAGTGGTGCCAGGATTTCACCTGAAATATTGGCGCCATATCAATGACATTTACGGTGACCAGATAGCAAGTGTGAAAAATCAAGACAGGGATGGAGGGTGATAGGTGCCTGTATAAGACAAAGCCCTGAATATCGGAACTGTCCCTATAAAATCAGGGCATCTGGTCACCCTAATGACATTGGGTATGTCTACATTGAAGTCATGGGATGCGATTGCAGCTTGTAGAGACGTACCTGTGCTAGCTTTACTCAGGCTGGACAAGCCCACCCAAAACCCTGGTTAATTACTCATGGGGTCAGCCTATCATAGAATCATAGAATATCAGGGTTGGAAGGGACTTCAGGAGGTCATCTAGTCCAACCCCCTGCTCAAAGTAGGACCACTCCCCAACTAAATCATCCCAGCCAGGGCTTTGTCAAGCCTGCCCTTAAAAACCTCTAAGGAAGGAGATTCCACCACCTCCCTAGGTAACCCATTCCAGTGCTTCACCACCCTCCTAGTGAAAAAGTTTTTCCTAATATCCAACCTAAACCTTCCCCACTGCAACTTGAGACCATTACTCCTTGTTCTGTCATCTGCTACTACTGAGAACAATCTAAATCCATCCTCTTTGGAACCCCCTTTCAGGTAGTTGAAAGCAGCTATCAAATCCCCCCCTCATTCTTCTCTTCTGCAGACTAAACAATCCCAGTTCCCTCAGCCTCTCCTCATAAGTCATGTGCTCCAGCACCTAATCATTTTTGTTGCCCTCCGCTGGACTCTTTCCAATTTTTCCACATCCTTCTTGTAGTCTGGGTCCCAAAACTGGACACAGTACTCCAGATGAGGCCTCACCAATGCCGAATAGAGGGGAATGATCACGTCCCTCGATCTGCTGGCAATGCCCCTACTTATACAGCCCAAAATGCCATTAGCCTTCTTGGCAACAAGGGCACACTGTTGATTCATATCCAGCTTCTCGCCCACTGTAACCCCTAGGTCCTTTTCTGCAGAACTGCTTCCTAGCCATTCAGTCCCTAGTCCCTATGCTGAAACCCAAGCTGGCTAGATTAAAGATAACTTGGGTATATCAACATGAATATGCCCATTATGTACAATCTTTTGGAATGGAAGGGGTAACTCATCATCTGGTATTGTCCTCTGCTCCTTACGCTTCTGGCAGTTTGAGACCCGCAAAGCATAAGGCCAGTCCTTGTCCACTCGTGACACCACAGAAAATCTCTCAAACATGTTTATTTCTTACCTGTGTGAATCCATTAAATGTGCTGCTGGATGCCTAATAGAAGTGGAAAGCAGAACAAATATAATTAGTTTATTAACTCAGAGAATAAGTCAATATATTCTTAGTTGAAAATTTTTAAAAATGCCAAAAATACACCAAAAATAATATAAAATAAAAAAAAAAGATGAAGGGCAAGACAGTTAGTGAGAGAAGCTACTTGGTAACATTTTAATAGGCTAAAAAAGGCAGAATGATTGAGCTTAGGATTTTGAAAAGACTGTAGGTGTATTTTTTTAGAAAATATAAAATACAAAAATGGGCTTTGATGGTTTAGAGCTGCACCACATTTTGGATAGTTGCATGAGAAATTTTCAACAAGATTAGCAAGGGGTTTAGAGGAGGCAGGGGGAACATGTAAATGGACTGTTTATAAAACACAGGGTTATGTACAACCTAAGGAACTCTTTTTCTAGACTATGCTACACACTGGGGTAGGTACCTCTTCTTTATCAGCCTCAATTTCCTGGTACAATAATCCATATCTCCGGTTAGCAATTTCATCTTCAGATAAATCTGAGTTGTTGGTCTCATTGTCTTTGGGACTAGTTGAACTCTCGGTGCTAGCGTTTCTGGAATTTCCCACTTGAAACAGAACCAAGGGTCTAGCTATCTCCTTTCTTGGTCCAGAGTTGCTAATGCTTGCCTGCTCCCCGGATGAGCCTTGTTTTAAAGATACCTCCTGATTTTTATTGCTTGTGGTTACACCCATCTCTCCCCAGCTATTATCTATACTTCCCAAGCCTTGGGTAGACCATTTATCACTAAAGCTTGGCCAGGTGTTTTCCATATTACTTTCCTCTGAGTCTTGTTGCTTAGGGCAAAAGGGCCAGTTATCAAATCCATTTGTTTGGCCATCTGACAGACTAGAAACCCCCCAGGGATCATTATTAACTGTGGGATCCCAGTTTGCCAGCCAGGGATCTGTTTCCAAGTCTCCTCCAGGGACACTAATGTTACTACTATGGTCTTCGGTCACTGCAGGTGCTGCTCTAACTACCAATTTATCGTCCACATTATCTAAACAAGAATCACTGCACTTTGCATTAGCTTTGTCAGCTGACTCAGGCTGCAGTGCCAATTCTTTTTCAAAGGGTATAAAGTCAGCTTGACCTTCATCAGCAGCACTACCATTTTGGAGGGTGCTGAAGCTATTGTCTTCAATTTCTTTAACAGACTCTTCTGCACTGAATAATTCAGCATCACACAGAACTTTTCCAACATCTGCAGTGTCCTTTTCAGAGTGGTCTGTAACATCTAGGACAACATGTCCCATAACATTTATGCACTCCATGGCTGTCCTCCCTCCAATAACGCTGTCAGCATGGTCTAAGTCATCCGAACACTCTGTTTCATGGTCACGATTCCAGTTATCTAAGACATTCTCAGGTTCAACATCAGCACATTCTACATGTTTACATGTGTTCTCTGCTATGTTAGCACTGTCTTCCAACCCTGTACTCAAACTTCCAGGAACTATTCCATCTATCTCTTGAATGACATTTACCCCTTTAAATTTTATTTGCCCATGATTTTCCAGGCCAGTTTCCTCAAGGTAATTGTCAACAGTTGTCTCAGTTTGCCCATTATTATATTCTGACTCCCACACAGTTTCTATCTCAGTGTTTTCTAGGATTTCATGGTCTCGTTTTGCTAAGCCCTTAAGAGGTTCTACTTCACTGTGTTCTTTATTTTCATAATCTGTCTCTTCAAACTCCTTTGTATGTTTTATCTCCTTGAAGTTAACAGCTCTGGTCTCTACCTTTTCACATGGCTCCACACCTGCCCACATAGACTCTTCTTCCTCCTGCTTCTTCTCCTCTGCCTTTTCCACATCACATAGGGATTCATCCAATAAGCTATCAGTTCCAATGATAGGCATCTCACAACTGGATTCATTCGCTAAAGGCTGATCAGTGTCCAAATCTTTGCCTGGGATATTTCTAGCATCTGAATGTGCCTTCAGTGAAGTCCTCTGATTTTCATCTATAGAAGATGACCCTGGTGCATGATCTTCCTGCTCACCTACAGCAGGCCAAACACTAGCAGACAATGTACCAGTGGATTCTCTTGAGGTTTGCTCTGCCTCAGGGAAAGGCAAAGGACCACCTGCAGTGATCTCCTGGCTGACACTGGCTGTGCTAAGTTCTAGGCCCCAGTTGAGTGAACCTAGATCAGTTTGGGATCTGTTAATATCTTCTGTTGACCCATTGTTTGGGGTTTCCTCCATGACCAGGTTACACAGGGAAAGACTTTTTGAAGAATCAGGCTTTAGGCAAGCAGAAAAGCAAAGAAAAGAACAAGATGAAAAAGATAACGGTGGACTTGATGAGACAACACAAAATTCATATTATACTATAGTAATTTTAGTTTAAAGATAAAGAATGCAAAATAAGTGAAACAGTTTAAGGAAAAGTTATGTGGTTTGTAATATTTGGAGACAATAGCTATCAATCTAAAGAATGGTATTGATAGATGACAGAGAGAACTATATTACATCACACTGATTAAAAGATGAACCTAAAACAGTTAGAGGTTTAGGAGGTTTGCTTACCGGCTGCACCAGTTCACTGCTTGTCTGTATGGAAGAAAACCATATAAATAAACAAATGTAACACTAAACCCTGTGGTTTACCTAAACTACTGATTTTTTTTTTCCAGTGCCATATGGATTACCAATGGTTGTGGAGCTGGCAGGGGCTGCTCAGAGCTGGCTGATCACATGGTGCTGGCTCTCTTCCATGTTTCCAGCTGCTAACTCACATTAGTAGCTAAATGTATATGAAATAGTTCTCTAACATTGTTGTCCCATGTAAGTAATTTCTGCTTGTCCCAAGCATCTCATTCCATCACCAACAGAAAGGGAGATCGCTCTGTGTGATCATGAACAGGATGGGAAGTGATCCAAAAGACAATAGGTCTGGTCTGTGCAGTGTAATTGTAGCTGTGTTGGTCCCAGCATACTAGAGGGACAAAGTAATACTAGAGAGACTGACAATGGGTCTGATGTCATTTAAACTAGGTCCCTTTACACAACCCCCTGGCAGGGGCCTTACTGTAAAATAGGTCTGATTCTCTGTAACCATCCACCTTGCATAGACATTTGCATCAGTGCCAAATGGGTGTAAAACACTGCCAAATTAAAATGCCAGTTATTTACAAACACTTTGCACAAATGACTACACAAAGCACAGGGCAAAGGTGAATCTGGCTCAGTTTTTCTGTTAAGAGGAAGTTCACAACATAATAAAGCTTGTGAAACCCCTGATCCAAACTATTTAACAGTGAAGCCCTTGTCAAGCTTGTTACTTGTTTTTTAACACGAGTGGCGAGAACTAGAATTAGCTATAAAAAAGAAAAATACTGACAAGCGACAAAGGAAAAATGTGAGACAAGCAGACTTACATAAAACATCTACTATTAATTCAGTGTTATAACTTGAAGAGGTTCTCATGGCATTTACACTGGCTTTGAAATTAAAAGTAAAAAATTAAATTCTAACTAGTGTGTGTAAATGAAACCTTAATTTTTGTTCTGGACTCTGTTTAATCCTCCCTAAGAAGCAGAGATGAGCATTATAAAAGCATCACACTTGCTATCTATTCATGCAACATGGCTGTAAATTTTGCTTCTTAAGGCCTTGAGTCAACAGAAAAGATCCACAGATTTCTGCGCTACTAAAGTCTGCACAAGGTCACAGATTAGAGTTCTTTGGTTCCTCAGGCGGTCTAGACAGCCATCACTTTGACACAAAGTAGGAAGAAAGCTCATGAAAATGAGCCCTCTTCTTCCTGCACATCATTATACCCAATTCAGCAGCAGGAGACAGGAGAAAGAGCAATTGCATCTTCTATAGCAGTAGCTGATTTTCTAAATACCAGCTGATGGTATGTCCACTGTTACTTTTAAATTTACTGTATTTAAAGATCAATTCTCTCTCCACCCCTGAATTTTGAAAAATAAAAAATTAGGTGTCTATTGAAAGGAAGTTCAAAGGAAATACAACCTCAGACATCTGAAAACAGGTGAACAGTAGCATCCATTACCACCCTCCAATAGCTATTAAATACATGAAAATAAAAGCAGAAAATAGCTGTAATCAGCTTGACTGAGAAAACCCTCAGTACAATTTCTCAATATAAATATCTCTTCTTCGTTAGCCCTGCCCAGAAGCTGAGTGTCTCCTTCCCTTCCTATAAAATTGCTTTCCACCTCTGTGACCAGATGCCCTATTTCTGGCCCCAGAGCTCCCAAACCCAGTTTGGTTTCCCTGCTGACCTTTAATGCACCCCAGGAGGCTTTGCATGTTGCGCCTGAAGCGGTGGACATGAGGCAAAACTTTCTGGGGTCTATTACTGCTGCTGCTGCACGGCAAACAAATGAGTTCAGGAGTGCTGAGGATATTCATGGAAAACTAGCACAGCAGAGATGTAGGGAAAAGATGTAAGGCCAGATGCTCAGCTCATATAAATAAGCTCCAGGGAAACCAACTATGCTAACAGAAGTATTGGGAGCATAAGCTTTCGTGGGTAAGAACCTCACTTCTTCAGATGCACGTCTTTCATCTGAAGAAGTGAGGTTCTTACCCACGAAAGCTTATGCTCCCAATACTTCTGCTAGCATAGTTGGTTTCCCTGGAGCTTATTTATATGAGCTGAGCATCTGGCCTTACATCTTTTCCCTACATCTCTGCTGTGCTAGTTTTCCATGAATATCCTCAGCACTCCTGAACTCATTTGTTTGCCGTGCAGCAGCAGCAGTAATAGACCCCAGAAAGTTTTGCCTCATGTCCACCGCTTCAGGCGCAACATGCAAAGCCTCCTGGGGTGCATTAAAGGTCAGCAGGGAAACCAAACTGGGTTTGGGAGCTCTGGGGCCAGAAATAGGGCATCTGGTCACAGAGGTGGAAAGCAATTTTATAGGAAGGGAAGGAGACACTCAGCTTCTGGGCAGGGCTAACGAAGAAGAGATATTTATATTGAGAAATTGTACTGAGGGTTTTCTCAGTCAAGCTGATTACAGCTATTTTCTGCTTTTATTTTCATGTATTTAATAGCTATTGGAGGGTGGTAATGGATGCTACTGTTCACCT